>NC_044386.1:118732076-118829776 GCF_006542625.1 Nomascus leucogenys
GTTCGAGACCAGCGTGGCTAACGTGGTGAAACCCCGTTTCTACCAAAAAACACAAAAATTAGCCGGGCGTGGTGGCAGGCTCGCCCAGGCTGGAGTGCAATGGCGTGCAAAGTCTCACTCTTGTCGCCCAGGCTGCAGTGCAATGGCGTGATCTCAGCTCACTGCAACCTCTGCCTCCCAGGGTCAAGCAATTCTCCTGCCTCAGCCTCCCAAGTAGCTGGGATTACAGGTCCACCACGCCCAGCTAATTTTTGTATTTTTAGTAGAGATGGGGTTTCACCATGTTGGCCAGGCTGGTCTCAAACTCCTGACCTCAGGTGATCTGTCTGCCTTGACCTCTCAAAGTGCTGGGATTACAGACGTAAGCCCCCACACCCGGCCTTTTTTTCTTCTAGGCACCAGCTTTTATTTATCAGTTTGGTAAAAATGTTAGAAAATGGGCATTCTCACAGTTGTGGCACAAAGTATACTTATCTTTGACTTTCTAGAAAGCAGTTTGGCTTTCTAGAAATTTGCCTAACTTCTCCCCATTTAGGCAAGATGAATTCTGACTATCCCAACGTGGCCAACCTTGTCCCTGTGATTCCAGATCTCCCAGAAAGAGAGGTCTAGTCTCAGAGAAAACCCAGATTTTCTTGGCTTAGCCCACCTTGACAGCTAATCACTGGAAATGGAGTGGGCTGGTAGAGTCCTTTGGTTAGGTTTTGTGTCAAGAGAGGGAAGTGGAAAGATGGGAGGGAGGTAGCAAAACTGGCCTCAGTGGAACTCTGTAAGTTAATACGGAATGGCAAAGGGATGTTTCTTCCAAGGAAGAAATTCTAGGGAAGGAAGGAAAAGTGGAGGGAAGGCAGCAGTTCTCAAAGTTTTGGAATCAGGACTCCTTTATACTCTTAAAAATACATTGAGGACCCAAGGAGCTTTGGTTTATGTAGGTTATATCTATTGGTATTTATCGCTAGAAATTAAATCAAATATTTAAACTATTCTTTAAAAGCTCACCACATATTGTTACAAATGCTTTTATGAAAACTTTTCTAAACCCGAAGTAGCACAATCTTACATTTTTTGCAAATTTCTTTGATGTTTGGTATGTCATTTTCATCTGCATTCAATTTATTGTGTGATATTTGCTTTAAAAATTGTGAACAATGTCCAATCTCATACAGATAGCCATTTTAGATCATTGTGGAGATATATAGATATATGTATTTTTTTAATTTTTTTTGAGATGGGGTCTTGCTCTGTTGCCCAGGCTGGAATGCAGTGGTGTGATCATAGCTCACTGCAGCCTTAGTTTCCGGGGACTCAGGTGATCCTCCCACCTCAGCCTCCAGAATAGTTGGGACTACAGGTGTGTATCACCACACCTGGCTAATTTTTTGTATCTTTTTGTAGAGACAGGGTTTTGCCATGTTGCCTAGGCTTCTTTTTTGATACTCCATCAAAACTTGGTTTTTCTTGAACTTTGGATCTTTTACCCTTGCATGATATTATAACATCATGCATTGGTCATTTAGAAAATAATGGTTCACTAGAATCTTCTACATGTTGTTACATTTGATTATACAGTATAAAATACATTTATCAATGTCACCAATCTCATCAGAATACTTTTGGAAAGCTATGGTGGATATAAGTTTTCTAAAATTCTAATTTTTTGTTCAAAAGCTTGAATTTTATTATTAGCACTTTTATTATTGAATTTTATTATGGCCTGTCTGTTGTTTTTCTTGAAATGACAGAATCTCATTTTTTGAGAAACTGTCTCCCAAAAACCCAAGTTGAAATAACATTGTTTGTCAGTCATCCTTTCAAGTAAAAATGGTATTCCATTAAAGTGGTTAATTCACTTCATGACTCAGTCACACGAGGGTTTTTTCTCAGGATTCTGCAGAAATGCTCATGTGTACTTCCCGTTTCATCACTGGAAATATTAACAAGACATATTCAAGGATGAAGATGTAGTAACATTTTCACTGCTTCATCATAGACACACGAGGGTTTTTTCTCAGGCAGTCTGCAGGAATGCTCATGTGTACTTCCAGTTTCATCACTGGAAATATTAAAGAGACATGTTCAAGGATGAAGATGTAGTAAAATTTTCACTGCTTCATCATAGACATTCTTTTTATTTTTGAGACAGGGCCTTGTTCTGTCACCCATGCTGGAGGGCAGTAGCATGATCACAGCTCACTGTAGCCTCCACCTTCTGGGCTCAACCCTCCTGCCTCAGCCTTCCAAGTAGCTGGGACTACAGGTATGCAACCACCACGTCCAGCTAAATTTTGTACTTTTTATACAGATGGGGTTTCACCATGTTGGCCAGGCTGGTCTCAAACTCCTGACCTCAAGTGATCCACCTGCCTCGGCTTCCCAAAGTGCTGGGATTACAGGCGTGAGACACCATGCCCGGCCTGCCCTTCCTTTTTAAACCTTTCCTGTGCATAGTGAAGAATACCATGACTACTAGTAGTTTGGTGTTACTGCCTTTGTGCTAAAGTACCAGAATTTTTACCCACTATTGTATTTGCACCCTTACAGCAAATGTCACCATGTTAGTATTCCTGTTAAAATAGTTTGGACCTGGGCGTCTGAGGGCCCCACTTTGTGAACCATTGAAATAGGTACTTAAACCCACTATATATCGTATCTTTTCATCTACAAGATTTTTAAAAACATGATTTCAGTTAATTTATTTTTATAATTTTTAAAATATGGTTTTGAGGGGTTTCGGTCCAGAGTAACAACACGTATTTTATTTTGCTTATGCTGAAGTTTACTAGACAAATACTAACCTAATAGAATGAGGTCCTAAATCTAGTTGCAGTTTCTTTAGCCAAAAAAAAAAAAAAAAAAAAACACCCAAAACTAAACCCGTAAAAATGGTCCATAGGGTGTATTCCCAATGCCTGTTGAAGAATTTGAAGAAGAAAATGCAGTACTCAGTAAGTGGTGTTCTTTATGAATAGGGTTAATTCCGAAGAGTTTCTTTTAGCCTGTAAAGAGATTTGGGACATAGTAAGAGAGGAATGAGAAGAATGAGAATAGTAAAATAAACCATTATTGAAGAGATACACTGTTAATGATGTCCTCCTTCCATACAACTTGTTTTTCTTTTTTCTTTTTTTTGCGGGGGTGGACAGAGTCTTTCTCTGTCACCAGGCTGGAGTGCAGTGGTGCAATCTCAGGTCACTGCAACCTCTGCTTCCCTGGTTCAAGCGATTCCCCTGCATCAGCCTCCTGAGTAGCTGGGACTACAGGCGCGTGCCATCACGCCCGGCTAAGTTTTTTTTTTTTTTATTTTAATAGAGACAGGGTTTCACCATGTTGGCCAGGATGGTCTTGATCTCCTGACCTCGTGATCCACCCACCTCGGCCTCCCAGAATGCTGGGATTACAGGCATGAGCCACCACGCCTGGCCAACTTGTTTTTCTTAAAAGAACCTTTGGTAAATAATTGGTTTCTGTGGCTTCAGCTATAATTCAGATTACAGTTTTCAAAGCAGTATTTCCTAAAGTTGTTGGTGCAAAATTGTTTTCCATGACTTGAACCTAGTTGTTCTGAAGCTAATATATAATAATAATGGCTTCTCCCCAATTTATAGTAGAAAACAGTACAAAGTAACAGAGTAAATGTCTGTTAGTGGGTAAAAGCACATAATGCTTAGTTCATTAGCTTTTTTTAAAAAGTCACATGTAATTGTGTTCCAAAAATACATGTATAGTAATGGCATTTCTTGGTATTACTTGGTTTGTGTGATAGAATAAAATATTAGAATTTTATGATGTTTGAATTAGTTATCTATTGCTCTGTAATAAATTTAGCAGCTTAAAACAACAAACATTATTTCACAGTTTCTGTGGGTCAGGATTCTGTGCAGTTAACCTTGGGTCCACTTGCTCGGCCTCTCACCAGGCAGTGAAGGTGTTTGTAGTGGCTATGATCACCCCAAGGGGGGATAGGGAGGGAATCCATCTCCAAGCTCACTCACGTATATGTTGGCAGGATTTATCTCTCAGGCTGTTGTACTGGGCCTCCGTTTCTAGATGGCTGTTGGTCAGAGCCATACCTTGTCATGTGGGCCTCTCCATAGGGCACCTCATCACATGGCAACTGGCTTCCATCAGAGGGAGCAATGGAAAGAGCAGAAGGGTGACCAAGGCAGGCATCGTTTTGTCCTTGTAGCCTCATCTCAGAAGTGATGTTATTACTTTTGTGGCATGCTCTGTGTTAGAAGTGAGTCACTAGGTCCAGAGGCGGGAATTTTACAAGGGTGTGAATGGCAGGAGGTGAGGGTGATTGGGGCCATTTAGAGGCTGCCTACCAGTGCTGAAGAAAATTATTGACTTCTATGAGCTGTAGCAGCAGACAGTGCTATGCAAGGAGAACGGCTGTCTCAAAAGTCCAACTCCTCACATGGGTTTTAATGTGTTGCCTTTTCCCCCTATACATTTTGTTTAAATCCATGTTAATCTTGCCATTTAGTGGTGTGGTTTAATTGCATACTTGGGTTAGTCTGTATGTAAATGTTTAATATAGGTGCCTCTGTGCTAAACAGGAATCCTATTCATCTTCCTCACCAATATGGTTTGTGGACTCTGATGAGCCAAATCTGACATCAGTTCTGGAACATCCAGAAGATACTAAGAACAACCATTCGGTGAAGAGAGAAGCCAAGCTATTTTCTCTTTTCCTCATGAACATTATATTTAGAAATTAAATGTTAGATAATAGGATATAAAAGCATGATTAATGACTATAATCTTAGAGGAATTACAGTCTGGGTATTTTAAGTCCTTCAAATCTTATTTACTACCTGGTTTCTCTTCATTATTTCCCACATGTATAACCTTAGTTTAGATTAGGAATTCAAGATCTCCTTTTCCCTGAATTCTAACCATTAAGCCAAGCAAGCATTTTGGGTAGAGATGACTAGCCAAGGGGGGAGGTAGAAAAAGGACCAAGGTGGAAGTGAAGGGAGAGATGGGTAGAGTCACACCAGAACTAGTGTGAGGGAATTGCCTTTTCTTTCAAGAGTCTGTAAGTCTGCAGTAAAAGTCAAAGGTATTTAAATAGAAAGTTTTGTTTTTGTTTTTAGTATATAAAGAACTATAACTTTCCATGTTGCAAAAATTTTAAAAACCTTTATTATAAAACTTATAAGCAGCCATAGGCTTATAAAACTCATAAGCAATCAATAGTAAAATATAGAAAAAAAAGTCTCTCATAATTTTTCTACCTAATATAATCACGGTTGACATGATGGCTATTTTCTACCAGTATATATTTTTTCTTTGCTAGTAAAATACATAACCCTTATACATATGTTTAAATAGTTGAGGTCATATTCTCTATAGTTTTATATTATTTTAAAAAGCATTTACTAGGCCGGGCATGGTGGCTCACGTCTGTAATCCCAGCACTTTGGGAGGCCGAGGCAGGCAGATCATGAGGTCAGAAGATCGAAACCATCCTGGCTAACACGGTGAAACCCTGTCTGTACTAAAAATACGAAAATTAGCCGGGCATGGTGGCAGGTGCACCTGTAGTCCCAGCTACTCGGGAGATTGAGGCAGGAGAATGGTGTGAACCTGGGAAACGGAGCTTGCAGTGAGCCGAGATCATGCCACTCCAACCTGGGGGACAGAGTGAGACTCCATCTCTAAAAAAATTAAAAATTAAAAATTAGAAAAAATCATTTACTGTATTTTCCCATGATGTCATAATCTTTATAGAAAAATAATCATTATTTTAAGTTGACATAATTGTTTACCTAAAAATATCCAAAGGAACCAACTGAAAACAATTTTTAAGATTGCTGGTGAAAAGCTCTGTTACTGAAAAATCAATAGCCTACCCGAATATTAGCTATAATCACATAGGAGATATAGTGATAAAGTATTTTTTCAAGTATTTCAGCAAAAATTAAATACCTAGGAATAAACTTCAATGTGCAGGACTTTTATCAAGAACATGAAAAAATTTTGCTGAGTGGAATGAAAGATTTGCATTCTATGTCCCTGGATGAGCAGATTTCATATTATAAATATGTTATCACCATGTCTTCATATTAATTTGTAAATATAATTTCTGCTGGGCACAGTGGCTCACACTAGTAATCCCAAAAGTTTGGGAAGCGGAGGCGGGTAGATGACAATTAGCTGGGTGTGGTGGCACACACTTGTAGTCCAACTGCTCAGGAGGCTGAGGTGGGAAGATCACTTGAGCCTTGGAAACAAAGATTGCAGTGATCTGAGATCATGCCTCTGAACTCCAGCCTAGGTGACAGAGTGAGACCCTGTCAAAAAAAAAAAAAAAAAATCCCAGCAGATTTATTTTTGGAACTTGAAAAAATGGCTCTAAAGTTTGTGTAGAAGAGTAAATAATAAAAAATAATAAAGAAGAGACTTGTTCAACCAGATATTAAATAAAATTGTGGAATAGCCCTGGGCCACACAGATAAAGGCAATAGAAGTTTAGAACCAGAGTCATGCTAATGAGAATTTTATAAGACAAAGGTGGTATTTTAACTTCATAGGGAAAAGACAGATTATTCCGTAAATAGTCTTAGGAGAACTGACCATTTGAGGAAGTTTGAGTCTTAACTCCAATTTTTGTCAAAATAAGTTATAGTTGGTTTAAACACATATATTCTTAAGAAATGAAGAACAGGGGTTTGAAGGTATTTTAAGAGTTAAGGCTGAGGCTGGGCACAGTGGTTCATGCGTGTAATCCCAGCACTTTGCAAGGCCAAGGTGGAAGGATTGTTTGAGCCCAGGAGTTTGAGATCAGCCTGGGCAACATGGCAAGACCCCCTCTTCTCTCTCTAGTCATAGATATACATATACATATACAAAAAAAGAGTTAAGGTTTATATGGAGAGCCATGAAGATAAGAGGTAAAAATTAATTAAAAGCTAGATGGACACACGTTTACATCTCCAGCAAGGGGGTTGATGGGAAAGAATGATAGACATAGCTCCGTTACTGCTACCTCCTTTTAGGAAGTTGCTTCTGAACATCTAAAGATAACAGTTTTATAATAGCAAAAATGAGTTTTTTTTTACTGTCTAAAACATTACATAAACATGTTCTTAAAGTTAAATGAAGTAGGATATAAAATTGGGCCTAGTGTTTATAAAAGTAAATATATTTGCATGAAGGAGAAACAACTCACCTCCCACTCTTACAGCCCCTGCCAGTTGACCATAGCTAGTTTCTTGAGCAAATAATCTATGTCTGCACCTTTTTTCACTGAATTCATTGTAATCTGGATTCTGCCTTCATCATTGCACTAAAATTTATCTTCTAGTTGCCAAATCCAGTGGCTCCCCTCTTAGTCCCCAAATTGACCCCTCTGCAGTATTTCCATACTGTTGATTGTCCCCTTGTTGAAACATTCGTCCATTCTTAATGTCCACCAATAAACAGTTGGTTAAATAAAAATTATAGTCTATAGTTTTATAATAGAGTATTCTGTTGTAGACCAAAAAAAGGCAGCCAGTCCTTCCATAAGCATGTGCAAACTTCTAAGACATATTAAGTAAAGAAGTAAGGCATAAAATACTGTGTATAATCTGGCCCCTTTAGTATACAGTGTAAAAAAATCCATATCTATGCTTGTTTATACTTACTTTTTTCTCCCCTGGTGGATACAGCAAACTGAATAGTAGAACCCAATTAAAAAACAAATTGAGTGGCTTCTGTGCCAGGCCCTGTGATAATTGGGTATAAAAGACAAAAAAGGCATGTCCCTGTCGTCTAGGAAGGGACATGATAATCTAATGGGACTTCCATCAGATTCCTTTCTCCTGTTTTGATCTTATCACCCTGCCTTGGTCTCCTCCAATCTCTTCCTCCTTGGCCTGCTTCTTTCTTCTCTTCTCATTCTGTGCTTTCTCTGAGTAATCTTTGACTCCTATTACTGAAGTCATGACCTATGTTCCAGGGATTCCTAAATTCATATTTACCTCTAGAGTTTCAAACTCATATATCTGTCTGTATATCATATATGTTAGGGAATCTGACTTGGAGTGCCATGGGTGTTCAAAATGATGACATTTACATTTTCATGTATCCATCTCTTAGCACTCTATCAGCCCCATCATGTGTTCCCTCAATAATTCTCCTTGTCATTGTGAGTGGGACAAAATGATATAATCAAACTAGTCACCCATGCCTAAACCTGGGAACTGTCTTAGCGTTCTTTTATATGCTACTGTTCTTTGACCTTCCCAAACCAGTAAATTTCTAAGACCTGCCCTTCTGAATGTCTCTTACTATTTTCCCTGTGATCTCAGTTTCTTCCTCGCATTCCTTCAAATGATTTTTGTGTGTGTGTGGTGAGGGAAGAGAGTAAAATTGAAATTTATGGAAAATGTACTACCTTGTCTTTCTTGTTGCTTAGTACGACTCCACTACCCTGCTGCCTCTCTCCCCCAGCACTCCTGTAGCCCCTTCTGTGCCAGAGATCAGTGTCCACGTCTGTGTCCAGATCAGCCCGCCTCATCTTCATTATGTAGTTAGCACAAGCCGCGTATTGGGTGCATAACAAATCCACACTGGGGCTCGGAGCTTCCTTTTAAGCATGATGATTTTTGGTGGATCCAAATTTACTGTTCAACCTTCCTTGTTTCCACTTGCTTCATTGCTCACTTTGGGAAGACTTATTCTTTGCTTTGTCAACCCATTCTAATCCTGTGTCTTCTTTTTTTGTCCTTTGTAAACCTGCTTCTTTCTCTTCATCTCTTTTCTTGATCAGGGACACCCAGGAAATTGTTCCTGACCAAGTGAAGTGAGTGCCTTATTAGATCCCATTTGAGTCACCTTATACATTGAAAATCATTTTAAACAATGAAAACCACACTTGTGCACATAGTTTACCTTGCTTACTTGCTTAAAGTAAATATGCTTACAACACAATTTGGACTTGAATATGGAAATTTACAGTTATTCTTTGCAGTTTCCTAGTGAATCATTATGTTTTAGACACAATTACAAGCCTACTAAGTATCCAGTGTTTTCACAGGTTTCATTTAATCTTTACCATTCTGGGAAAGTTTTCATTTCCTTGTTTTACAGATGGGGAGACTCAAACTCAGGGAATTAGATATGATATCCAAGGTCATCTAGATTCCTAGGCTCTGTCTGCTAGATCACATTTGCTTATGTACTTTTAACTGACTATGACTGGAATATATAATTGTATAATCCATGTGTAGAAACACTGCCTATGTGTTTTTTTTCTTTTTTTTTTTGGTAGCCTCATTAATGCATTAATGTTCTCTTGTTTGAAGTTGTATGTTTCTAAGAAAACAAGGTAGCAATGAGAAATTGGACAATGTCTGGAACTTCTTCCTCTGCCTTAATTGTTGTCATTCTGCTAGGTATCAGTTGTAGTGATTGTACACCCAAGCCATAGTAACTTTCTTAAACTAGAGGCTCCTGAAAATATTTTGAAGAGTATTTCTTTAACTGTAAAAGCTGCAATTGAGCAGTAACAAACATTTTTATTTCCTACTGGATTGATTACAGTAGTCATAACATTATTAATGTCTTCTAAGGGCTCTTTAACGTGCTTATTTACTGAAATGTGTTTTGTAGCTTCGTCAGCAATTGAGATGGTTGATACGTGAACTCTGCAGATTCTATAACCTTCCTAAGCACCTGGATGTTGGGTAACAGTTACAATATAGTAGAAAAGGATACTGAGAGAATGGGGGCAGGCCTACCTTAAATAGAGTGGGGAGGTGGCACTAAGCTAAAACTGCCAGGATGAAAAGAAGTCAGACATTAAGAATAGACAGAGGATATTATCAAGGCAAGACACCGAATGTGTAAAATCCCAGAGGCAGGAGAGAGGGGTGTTTCTGAGGATCTGAGAGCTCCATGAACCAGCACAGGGGTTGCAGGGTTTGGGGGTCATGGTATAATCTAAGAGAGGCCATCAGAGGCTCGATCTTGCTGGCCTGGTAGGTCCTGATAAAGAATTTGGATTTTACTTTATTTGCAGTAGAAAGCTCCTGATGGTTTTACCCAGGGGAGTAAGCATAAGCTTACGGATGTTTTAAGAAGCTTACGTTTGAGGCAAACATTTTATCCTTTAACATTTGTTCTCTCCTTCTATAATTTTTTTTCTGAACCATTTGAACATGAGTTACATACATCATAACTAAATACTTTGGCTTATTTTTATGAAGAATGGAGATCTCATATAGCTTTAGAACAATTATCAACTTCATAAATTTACATGAACAATGCTTTTATCTAATGTACCATCTGTATTCCAATTTTGTCAGTTTGTCTAATAGTGTTCTTTATAGCAATTTTACCCCTTCCAGGATCCAATCTGGGGTAAGGTATTGCATTTAATCATCATGACTTTAGTATCATTTAATCTGGAGCATTCCAGATTTTGTCTTTCATTATATAAATATTTTTGAAGAATTCAGTTTCTCCCCTCCACCATTAAAAACAAATGTTCCTCATTTTCTGTTTATGTGCTGTTTCCTTGTGATTAGATTGGGGATATGTATTCTTGGTATAAATTCTGTACAGGGATGTTATACCTTCTTTAGAATATCACATCTGGAGGTACATAAAGTCCACCTGTTCCTCATAGGTGATGTTCATTCTGATCACCTGATCAAGATACTGCCTGATTTCTCCATTGTATAATTACTTTTTGTTTTCTCCCTTGCAACTGGTTAACAGCCTGTGGGGGAACATTTTATGTCCATGCCAGTATCCTGCTGCTTTTCAGCACTGCCCCCTAGATTGAGCATGATGATTCTTGTCTGATCCAGTCCTTACTATGAAGGTGGGCGAAGTGATGGCTTTCTAATTTCCCACTTACCTGTGTTTGCCATTTAGTCCTTGGCATAGACTATAAACTGAGCTCTGGCTTCTCTCCCATTTTTTTCTATTATTGGTTGGACTTGTGAGTTCCCATATTTTTTAATGGTTTACAATTCATTACTTAATTATTTTTGAAGTTCAATTGGTTTGGCTGGTGGGATCCCTTCAAGCTGGTTCCTATGCCCTTGTATCATGTTCCCATCACTTTTGTGGAGAGCGCTTCGTTAATTTCCAGCAAAACAAAGTGCTCTAGGCTTATCTTGAACTTACATGTCTGATATCATTTGGATATTTGTCCCCTCCAAATCTCATGTTGAAATTTCACCCCCAGTGTTGCAGGTGGGGCCTAGTGGGAGGTGTCTGGTTCATGAGGACAGATCCCTTATGAATGGCTTGGTGCTGTCCTCACAGTAATGATTGAGTTCTCGCTCTTAGCACCTGTGAGAACTAATTATTTAAAAGAGCCTAGCATCTCTGTCCCCTCTCTCTTGCTTCTGGTCTCCTGTCATGTGACCTTTGTACATGTGGGCTCCCCTTTGCCTTCTGCCATGAGTGGAAGATTCCTGAAGCCCTCACCAGATGCAGATGCTGGCACCATGCTTCTTGTACAGCCTGCAGAAGTGTGAGCCAAATACACCTCTTTTCTTTATGAATTATCCAGCCTCAGGTATTTCTTTGTAGCAACATAAATGGACTAAGTCAGTGTCCCAGCTCTGGAATAGGCCTTTCTGCCAGGAGCCCTTTAATGGGGAAAGGTATTAGAGGTCGGGACCTGTATCTCTTGGTTATCTACTTGTAGATAACCAAATTCACTGTTTTCTAGTTTATTTTCTGTTTCTTTTTGTGATGATAAGCAGATATATGCATGTTTTCTATTTTCTCTTTTTCCTTATACAACATGTAACATACTACCTGTGTACATTACTGTTTTGTTTTGTTTTTTTTTTGACAGAATCTCACTCTGTTGCCAGGCTGGAGTGCAGTGGCATGATCTTGGCTCACTCCAACCTCCACCTCCCTGGTTCAAGCGATTCTCCTGCCTCAGCCTCCTGCATAGCTGGGACTATAGGCGTGCACCACCACGCCCAGCTAATTTGTATTTTACAGAGACGGGGGTTTCACCAGTGGTCAGGATGGTCTCAATCTCTTGACCTTGTGATCTGCCTGCCTGGCCTCCCAAAGTCTGGGATTACTTGCATGAGCCACCGTGCCCAGCCTGAACATTACTTTTCTTGCTTCATTAAAATCTCCTGGAAATCGGTTCCATATCATTCAGAGATCCTCTTAATTATTTTTAACAGCTTCATAGTGCTCCATTTTGTGTTGTGTACTATAGCTTATTGAACCAATCTCCTATAGGTACTTTACCAATCACAACTCTTACATTGAATTTGTGTGCATATGCATTTTTGCATTCTTGTATCTTCAGAATAAAAATTCTAGAAGTGGGATCTTTGCGGTTGAAAAAAGAAATGTATATTAGTGTTATTAGAACTTTCATTGCTTATTTTGCTGTCATTTTTCTCAATTTTTCAATTGAAATTATTTCCATTCTTTTGTTTTTTATCAATATAGTGTTAGAGTTATGAATTTTTTCTGATTACTATCTGTGATTGCATAGATTGTGTTATTTCATATCACTATTTTAAAGAAAGGCTTACTTTCCTTTTCATTTCTCCTTTCAATAAAGAGATGCTTAAGATTTTTAAAAATTTCCATGTGAAAAGGCTTTCTGTTGTTGTTTTATTTTTAATTTCTAATTTTATTGCATTGGGGCTGAGAGTTCTACCTAAATGTTCTACTTTATGAAACCTACTGAGGTCTTTCTGAACTCTACAAATGATTAATTATATGAAGAATCTATACATTTGTTAAGAGGAAGGTGCAACTTCCATTTTCAGGAGTATAGTTTATATAGACAGGTATTTATATATACATATTGATAATGTGATACATTCCAAAATATCTACTTTAATTATATTGTTTAGTCTTTTACATCCTTTTTTGTGGGGGCACTGAATGTACTCAGAGAGTGTTGTATTTCCTTTCTTTTTTTTTTTTTTTTTTTTTTTGAGATAAGTTTTGCTCTTGTTGCCCAAGCTGGAGGCGATGGCATATCTCAACTCACCACAACCTCCACCTCCTAGTTCGAGCATTCTCCTGCCTCAGCCTCCCAAGTAGCTGGGATTACAGGCATGCGCCACCACACCCAGCTAATTTTTTGTATTTTTAGTAGAGATGGGACTTCTCTATGTTGGTCAGCTGTCTCGAACTTCTACCTCAGGTGATCTGCCCACTTCGGCATCCCAAAGTGCTGGATTACAGGCATGAGCCACCACGCCCAGCCTTGTTATTTCCTTTTTATTAGTGTGTTCTCTTTCTCCTTAGTTTCCTGTAGTTTTTTTCCAAATTACAGGGTATAGATATTTCAAAATTCTATATTTCATTGTGGAATGTGGCATTAACATTACAAAATGTCCTTGTCTATTAATGCTTTTTGGCCTTGAATAATTTTTTAGTATATGTCTCAAATATTGCATGGACATATTTATATAAAAACAATTTTTTTTTGTTTATTCTAAGTTCAAAATGTAAATGGCACTGTGTATTTTATCTGGCAATCCTAAATACAGAAAAGTCCTAGAAACAAAGACGCTTGCCAGACCCACATTGTGATTTAAATTACCAATTCCCATTAAAATGGACTAGGCCAACCTTGGAGAAATAATAGATCCTTGAATATAAGCTGCTGGAAACATTTTATCAAACCAAAAATCAAGGAAGCAATTAAATTCTCAGGAGTCAACTTAAAGAAGCTTCTGCTCCACAAGAGTGCAGAACCATCTGTAAATCATGGCCAAATTTTACCTTCCTCAGTTCAACTGTCATATAAAACTTTTCATAGAGCCCACAGGAGTTGTGATCATCTGGTGACTTGTTTAGTGCCCAAAAACTCGTACCATAATCTGTCCTTACACCTCTTTATTTAATTGATAGGATGCTGCTGTATATACCCAACCTTGTGGCTTGATGGTCAAATAACATTCAATTCATGGAGGGGAAACTTGGGTAGCATTGGTAATTTGATGGTGCCTGATGAAGCACTCAATCTCTACTATGCCCCAGTAGCAAACCAGAAGCTGCTTCTCAAAAGCAGAATAGTTAATCCCAACACTTTGGAGGCAAAGTGGGAAATCTCTTGAGCCAGGGGTTCAAGACCAGCACTGGCAAGTAGCAAGACCCATCACTACAAAAATTTTTTAATTAGCCTGGGCATGGTGGTATGCACCGTAGTCCCAGTTACTCAGGAGCTGAGGTGGGAGGGTTGCTTGAGCCCAGCAGTCGAGGTTCGCAAATGAGCCAAGAGCTTACCACTGCACACTAGGTTGGGTAAACTCTTACCTCCACAGACATTTCCAGCACCATCAGATCTGTTCTTCATGGCCCACATAGAAAAGTTAGCTTGCATAGCAGCATTACCTGTTCAGAATCTTCTTAGGTTCTCAGTCCTTACTTAACACTGGCAGTCTGAGTTACGTAGTAATTGGTTTTAGAAAAATATGTCCAAAATGAGGTATACGTTGCCTCCAAAAAGCCCAAGTAGGCCTTATGCCTTTTAGTAAAAAGGACTAATTTCCTCCACCTTGGAACTGACATCTCTAAATGCTCTGAACTACTTAATGTTAGGAAATTTCACTGAGGTGACAGCCCTCTGAATTTTTACATTTGGGGATATATTTCCTTCTCTATGACCTCCACGTGCCTTATCAAGTTGACTATAGTATTTCTATTTCTTGCTCACAGGGAAAATCAGCATGCTATCATCAATGATAGGACACTAGCATGATATCCTATGGGAATACAGCAGCAATCAAATCCTTGTGGACTAGATTATCACATAAAACTAAAGAGTTTATATTGTCTTTGAGGTGCTACCCTGTGAAGGGTATTGCCAGCCTGTCAGCTGAAATAAAATGGTGCTTGATAGCCCTTAACTAATAGATTAAAGAAAAAAGTATTAGCCAGCTCAATAGGTGCATATCAGGTGCTAGGGGTTATGCTGATTTACTCCAACAATGAAATCATATCTGGAAGAGCAGCTGCAACTGGAATCACCATCTAATTAAATTTATATTAATCTACTATAATTCTCTAACATCCATTTGTCTTCTACATAGGCTAAACTAAATGGATGGTAAGTAAGTAAATGGGGTGTGATGAGAATCTCCACCCCTGCATCTTTCAAGTTCTTGAGGGCAGCAGTAATCTGTGCAATCCTTCAGGAATGCAGTATTGCTTTTGATTTACTATTTTGTATGTTGATAAAGTTCTCGTGGTTTCTGCTTGGCCTTTCCTACCAGAATAATAGCCTTATGTCCGAGGTCAGGGAAACATTGTAGGGATTCTCCAGTTTGGAGTATATCTATCAAACCTGCATTCTGGAACTGAGGAAAAACTACAATGTGAGTTTGGAAACCCAGTGGGCTCACTGGGTATTGTGTGATCCTAGCTAAAACCTGGAAATAACCCAAATTTTCCATCAACAAATGAATAACAAATTATGGTATATCCATACAATGGAATACTACTCAGAAAAAAGAAATAACAATAGATACACCACAAACATAGGTAAATATCAAAATTATTGTGCCGAGTGAAAGTAGCTAAACAAAGGAGGACACACTGTGTGGTTCCATTTGTAGAAAATCAAGAAAAGCAAACTAACCTATAGTGACAGGAAGCAGACTGGTGGTTGCGTACGGATTGGGAGCGGAGACCCAAGAGAGACAAATTCCAAAGGTCCCAAGGAAATTCTGGGTGCTTAAGTGGGTCCACGACATTCATGATGTGTTGGTCATGACAGAATGCAGAAGCAGAAAACTCCATGGCAGTGATTGAGAAATGATGAATAATGAGGAGCCAGTGGGTCCTGTGTAACTTATCCAGAGGCTTCCTGAGGATGGACTAAAAAAGATTACAGTGATATTGTTAGCAACATACTTCATGAATCTCCTCCTGGGTGCTGTTTGGGATTCCACTTAGCTTAATCCAATGAGCTTGTCCCCCTCCGCTCCTTCTCCTGCACTGATTCTGCTCCTGGAGTGGAATTTACCTGCCTTTCCTCCTTGCTAACATCTCCCAACCTTTATTTTCCAGAGCAATTTCTCCCTTTCTCAAACCACACCAGTCCAAGCTAAGCTTTTCCACTTCAGGACTCTTAGGGCATTATTACCTGTATCACCTTATATGACATGCTCGATTAAATTCTGCCAAAGTTGAAAAGTACCAGTGTTAAGTGTGTAGAAACTGGCATCAGACTATCTGAGTTGGATTCCACCTTTGTCATGTAGTGGCTGTGGGACTTTAGTCAAGTAACACAGTCTCACTGTGCTTCAATTTCTCCAGCTATAAGCAGATATAACAGTATCTCTTGTTATGAGGATTAAAGGAGTTACTACTATTACAGAGTTTAGAACAGTGTTTGTCACATCTAAGCCCTAAGAATAGTGATAAAAATCAATTTGTGTTCCTGCTCCAGGAAGTTTCACGCTGATGGTTAAGAGGGATACAAAGATATATGTGGCATTTGCCCAAGACTCAAGAAGCCAGCAATTTCGTGCTGGTCAGATTTAGATTCACAGCGATTTTCAATATGCCCTGGCCCAGCGCCTCAGTACTTGGGCAACTTTGGCATGAAAGGCCAGAAAGTCCATTTATAATAAATGGCCACTTTTTCGAGCCTGTTTGCAAGGCAAAAGAATGGTGACTTCCAGAATTCAAGAGGAGGAAAGGGTGAAGCCTTTTTGGAGAACGCAGATGATGGCCTTTTGCAAGGTTTTGGAAGATTTTCTTTTCAACGGACTAAAAACTACTACCAATAGCCTCTAGACAGGCCTCGAAGGGCAGGGGAGGCCCTTCAGACCCCATTTCCCCACTGCCCCTAACCCTACGGTGGGCCTGGCCTCAGGCCCAATCCCGCCCCTGCAGCTATCTGGCCTAAGCCCTGCCCCTCCCCTCCCAGCGCCCCGCCCCTCCCCTCCCCTCCCAGCGCCCCGCCCCTCCCCTCCCCAGCGCCCCTCCCCCCCAGGCCCCCCCCCCTCCCAGCGCCCCGGCCCCTCCCCTCCTCTCCCGGCGCCCCTCCCCGCCCGGCGCCCCGCCCCTGCAACGTGTAGGCCTCCGCTCCATCACCGCCCCATGGCTCCGTCGCCGCCCCATCGCCCCGCCCCTCCCGGGACCCTGTCTTCTGCCCTGCGTGAGTGTCCGCGTCGCAGTCCCGTAGTCGCGGGCACCCCGCTCGGCGTCGTGCCTGAGGGAGCCGCGATGCGGCCGAGGCCCTGCGGCGGAGGCCGTGGCGTCGCCGCCTGGAGCCGGCAGGAGGAGGACATCCGCCGGCTGTGTCGGAGTCCAGCGCCTGAGGGACGAGCAGCTGAACGCGCCCTGCAGCTGCCAGGCGAGGGCCGTGCCTCACGCGGGAGGTAGCGCAGCTCCGGGCCGAGAACCGCGACCTGCGCCACCGCCTGTGCAGCCTGCGGCTGTGCCTCGCCGAGGAGCGGAGCCGCCAGGCCACGCTGGAGGCCGGCGCACAGGTAACCGGGCGGTGGGGACACAGGAGAGGACGCGGCGGGGCGGACCGAGACGGTGCGCACCGAACGGTTTTCAACCCCGGGGGCAGGTGCGGGGGCGCCCCGGGAGAGTGCCCGCCCAGTGCCCTGCCCTGCTCGGTGCTCCCGTGTGACCTGGGAGCCGCTGGGTTTCCAGCAGTCGCCAGACTTAACCAAATGCTGTTGATTTCTGAATTCGTCCATTAAAGAGCCTGCCACACATCTTCAGTGGCAGAAATAGGGTTTTCATTTGTTTGAAAAAATGCTGGAGGTTTAAAACTCGTTATTCCTTCCTTGGCAGAATAACAGCTGCGTACGTAAACTCTTTCATTCCCTCTGGTTCTTTTTTGTTGTTGGGTTTTTTTTGGACGAGAAGTTTTAGCTTTTTGTGCTCTTGTTTTGGTAGTTTATCTTGAGAGGATAGCTGTATATTTAACATTTTTATTTAATACGGTATTTTGTGATTGTAGAAAGGATAAATTATCTTTTTTTAACATCATAAACTTCTGAGTCCTGAACTTCTCAGCTGTGAGATGTTCTGCAGTCCTTTAGGAAGGACAGCTGCGGTGAACTAGCAACATCTTCAGGAAATAGTGCATTTGATGTGGTGGCAGCAACCACACATTTCCAGCCACATATTTGTTTAAAGTTCAGGACAAAAAGTTTCAAGAGCACAATATATTAAATGTGCTTAGCAACAGTGTGACAGGAAGGACTGAACCCTGGAGGATACTTGCCCACTGAGAGTTGTAGCTGGTGGTCAGGAGAGCCCAGCTATGAGCTTCTAAACACGGGGCACTTGCAGCCTGCTGGCATGACTCTCTTCTTAAGATGTGTTGCTTTTCTTGCCATTGATGTGAGTCATTTGTAATTTATCTTTCAGCCTCCTTCTAGTCAAAGCCAAGACAAGGACATGAAAAAAGAAGAAAACGAAGGAAAGCGAGGCTGACACGAGGTAAGTTGTTGCTGTGGAAACAATATGAAATACTACCTGTAATTTTAAATATTGTATATAGTAATTACCTAGGATTTCCAATAAAAATTACTGATTAAATTATTATTTGGGTCACATTAGTGTATTTAAAACTTTTCAAGCCTTAAATATGAGATGTCTTGAGAAATGAGCTGCCCATATTTATAAAACACGTGTGTTTAATCTATTTAAGTTGTGCTAGCAGAGTTTTTTTTTTTTTTAAGACGGAGGTTTGCTCTTGTTGCCCAGGCTAGAGTGCAATGGCATGATCTTGTCACTGCAGCCTCCACTTCCCAGGTTCAAGCGATTCTCCTGCCTCAGCCTCCTGAGTAGCTGGACTACAGGTGCATGCCACCAAGCCCGGCTAATTTTTTGTATTTTTTTTTTTTTTTTTTTTTTTTTTTTTTAGTAGAGATGGGTTTTACCGTGTTAGCCAGGAGGATGTCGATCTCCTGACCTCGTGATCCGCCCGCCTCGGCTTCCCAAAGTGCTGGGATACAGGCGTGAGCCACTGCGCCCGGCTTTTTTTTTTTTTTTTTTTTGTATTCAGGAAACTAGCTACTTGCTTTGTATATAAAGCATTAAAACAACCAGTAAGTATTATGTAGCATCAACATTGGTAGGAGTGGAGGAGGAATACCTGGCCCACAGAAATTAGTCTGGTTGAGGAATTCAGGCAGACTCAGGACAAAACAACTAGTGAACAGAGTACGATGGTGTACAAGTAAGTGCTGTAATGTTGACTGTGTACACATTCTGCAAACAGTAGAAAAGGGAGGTGTCATGGGGCTGGGCGTGCGGCTGTCTCAAAGCAAAAAAAAGGCGGAGGTGCCAGCGAGTAAAATAGGTAGAAGAGGCAGGCTTTGAGGTGGACCTTTAGAGCTGAGTGCCAGCGAGTAAAATAGGTAGAGGAGGCAGGCTTTGAGGTGGACCTTTAGAGCTAAGGAGAAATTAGATAGGCAGAGAGGAGCCTTTTGGAGGTGGAAGTACACATGCTCTTAGTCTTACAGGGGTTATGTCCCAATAAAACCAATGTGAGTTAAAAATGTATTTAATACACCTAAGCTAGTGATCATCGTAGCTTAGCCTAGCCTACATTAAAAGTGCTCAGAACACTTAGATTCGCTTACAGTGGGCAAAATCCTCTAACACAAAGCCTATTTTATTATGAAGTGTTGAATATCTCATGTAATTTATTGAATACTGTACTGAGTGAAAAACAGAATAGTTATATGGATACTGAAAGTACAGTTTCTACTGAGTGCATATGACTTTCACATCATTAAAGTTGAAAAATTGTGGCTGGGTATGGTGACTCACACCTGTAATCCCAGCATTTTGGGAGGCCAAGGCAGGTAAATCATTTGAGGTCAGGAGTTCAAGACCAGCCTGGCCAACGTGGTGAAACCCCATCTCTACTACAAATACAAAAATTAGTCTGGCAGGGTGGTGCGTGCCTGTAATCCCAGCTACTCGGGAGGCTAAGCAGGAAAATCACTTGAACCTGGAGGCAGAGGCTGCAGTGAGCTGACTTCGTGCCCCTGCACTCCAGCCTGGGCGACAAAGCAAGACTCCATCTCAAAACAACAGCAACAACAACAACAACAAACCAAAAAACAACAAAAAAATAAAAATCGTAATTCAAACCGTGGTAAGTTTGGGACCATCTGTAGAACTGAGAAGGCAGTGAGGGGTGAGGCTGATTCAGAGTTGAGCAACTGGAAAACAGTAGGCTGTATATATTAATCTCATTATGTTCTAATAATTTCCAGGTGAAACATCAACCAATTTCATAAAGAAAGATTGAAGCTTTTTGAAATACTGAAGAAAGACCATCAGCTCTTACTTGCCATTTATGGAAAAAAGGGGGATACAAGCAATATCATCACAGTAAGAGTGGCTGGTGGGCAAACAGTGCAAGGGGAAGTCTGGAAAACAACGCCTTACCAAGTGGCTGCTGAAATTAGGTAAACCATAGTGTGGAAAAGATATTCAATATTAATAATTATACTGGAGCCTGGTGAAAATGTTTCTTAGGGACCGCTAATGTGTTACTTCATTCTCACAATACTAAAAGGACATATCCGAGACTGGGTTATTTATAAAGGAAGAAGATTTAATTGACTCACAGTTCTGCAGGCTGGGGAGGCTTCAGAAAACTTACAATCGTGGCAGAAGGGGAAGCAAGCATGTCCTTCTTCACATGGCAGCAGCAAGGAGAAGTGCAGAGCAAAGTAGGGGAAAATCCCTTATGAAAACCATCAGATCTCCTGAGAACGCACTCACTATCAAAGAACAGCATGGAGGTAACAGCCCCTGTGATTCAATCACCTCCCACTGGGTCCCTTCCACAAACGTGGGGGTTATGGGGACTACAGTTCAAGATGAGGTTGGATGGGCACACAGCCAAACCGTATCAGCTAATTTTTTTTTTTCTTATTCAGTTGAATACATTAAATGTATTTAATTTTTCCTCTGGCTTCTCCAAGGCCATGTAAATAAGTAGTTGAATATCAGAACAAAATCATTTCCTGTTCTAATAAAAATATATAGGAGAGAAAAAAATCTGTAATTCTTGACAGGCCGTTTTACACTGAGTTTATTCGTCAATCAAGTAATTTCCATGAGTTTTTGCAGGTCTTAATTATAGATTGAAGATATATGTGTTAGACCTATTATCAGTCTTGGAAAGTGCTTTGACCTTTCTAGAAATTAGATATGTTAGTGAACTTATATTGTTTTGACTAATGTTAATCTTAGCATTAAATGCAATTGTATAGAAGCTATTATATAAATACAATTATATAGCTTCTATACAATCGTATTAATGCCATGTAAATAAATGTTTATCATTTAAAAAGCAAACTGTTTCAACAACTGAAATTCTCAGATTTTCTTTGAAAACTATGGCTAAGATTGTATTTCTGAGTCATCCTATTATATTGTTAAATGCTCTCTCAACCTATTTTCATTTTTTCCAGGAGGAATGATGTGCTAGGAGAAAACAGGTTTTGAGGCAAGAATAAGTTTGTTTTCTCATGGAGAGTCAGGTTGCATGTTAAATGTGTTGGGTCAGTATTTCTCAAAGTGTAGTCCCCAGACCAGCAGCATGGGCATCACCTGGAAACTTGTTAGAAAAGCAAATTTGGGGTCCCACCTCAAACCCCCTGAACTGATCAGCCATCAGTGTTTTTATGAGCCCTCCAGGGGCTTCTAATGCAAGCTAACCATCTAGAAGTGACCAGTCCAGCCTAGTGGACATTTCTGGTCCATGCAGTTATTTATGGACCCAGCCTCCTCCCATCTTGTTGATCTGCTGTCCCCTAGGTAGGGTTTCTTTGTGTCTAGTGGTGGAAGCTGGGTCCTTGCATGGGCCTGCCTGCAGTCAGGAGGAAGAGAAGCTGCAGAACAATGATGCTTTGAGGCCAAGACCCCATAGTGGCTGGCTTCAATTTCCACTTACATCCTCTTAGCTCACATTTAGTCACATGGCTATGCCTAGCTGTAAGAGAGAATGGGAATATAGCTCCATCGGCCGCCCAGCCACATGTCCAGCTAAAGCATTCATACCATGGAAGAGAGGAATGGTTTATGGAACAGCAGAGTCTGCCACAGTCTGCCCCTCTGACATCCAGATACCTGTGGGTACTCTTCTTTCAACATCTGACACACTCACTCCCCAAGTGAGACAACTCTTATGTTCCATAGCTCAAAGCCTGGGATTTCTGAGTGATGTACAGAGCAACCCCATCAGGCAGACCACTTGTATTCTAGCAACAAATAAACTAATAGACAAGTCTGCTCACACCACACGTGCATGCAGTACACAGAAGAGAATCACAAAGCGTGTGCTTGGAAAAGAGGAGGAGAAATGTAGCAGGGACTGGTATAGAGAAGTCATCAGATTCTGCTTGAAGCCACTGTGAGGCCCCACAGCCTGGCAGCGGTTAGTGCTTGTGTCAGCCCACCTGTTCATCCTTTGTTCTCTGGAAGCAGCTGTCTTATCCATGATCCCCCATGGGCTCTGATTTTGCACTTTGGGAAGTTCAGAGTTGTCCGTTGCCCTCATTTGTCACATCTGAAGTGCATGACAGTTTGTCCTCTTGGGATCTGTGCAGTTTCCACAGCTCAGTTCTGTGGTGCACACTTGGGGCCTGAGGGTTCCTTGAAGGATCACATAGTCCAGATATCTGTGAGCTGGGCTTATAATTTGTTTGGCAATATAATTTCTATGATCGGTTGGCCATAGTAGGCTTCTGGTCTGTTTGCAGCTAATCCGTTCCACGTGAAAGTAATCTCACTTAAAGACTCTTCTAGGTAGAGACTTCTCACCCTGTTGTTTCATGGCTTTTTGTTTGGCTCACTCCTGTCTCCTTGTTTAATGGACTGAGATCATATGAAGCAAAGGCTTGTGGGAGGAGGCACTCTTGCTCTCTCATCCTTGCAGTTCCACTGGCCTCTGTTGTCTGGATTTATGTGTGGCCTTTGAGAAGGGCTGTCAATGCCTGTCCCTCCTGCGGTTTGGGAAAGAAGATTGTCTTCCCCATCTTGCATAGCTCCATGTTTCTGAACTTTTAGTCAGTTGAATTACAGGACACGGGCAGAGGGAGCCTCCCTACCCCTACCATCTCTGCTAGCAAACTAGATTGTTTTCATCTGAGATAACTCATTCTTGTAGCTTCTTGCTGCAAGCAACAAGAGTTACCCAGGGTATACCAACACTGTCCCCCCACCCCACCCCGCCCCTTTTTTCGATCTCGGCTCACCACAACCTCCACCCTCCAGTTTCAAGTGATTCTCCTGCCTCAGCCTCCCGAGTTGCTGAGATTACAGGCATGTGCCACCACACTCAGCTAATTTTGTATTTTTAGTAGAGATGGGGTTTCTCCATGTTGGTCAGGCTGGTCTCGAACTCCCAGCCTCAGGTGATCTGCCCACCTCAGCCTCCCAAAATGCTGGGATTACAGGCGTGAACCACCACGCCCGGCCCTACTCTCCCCTTTTATATCTGCTTGTGTGCTGCAAGCACTGTGACACATAGTTTGCCTGCAAGTTTTATCAAATATTTTGTTATACTATCACAAAGGTTATTGGCTCTCCATATGTTGCAATCTGTTTCCTTGTTACTCACTGCCAGTCTGCTAAGCCAGTGCCACTTATTTTGGATTCTTACTTCCAGGTCCTTATTTCTGTATTACTTAAGATATATACTAAGCTGCTACAACAAAGACATCACAAAAAACTCAGTTGCTTGAATATGGTCAAAGTCTGTTTTTCATATAGCAGTCTAGACGTGGGTGGTCAGGTTGACTGGGTGACATGTCTCCATATGGTCTTTTGGGGACCCAGATTTCTCCCATCTTGTTGCTGATCTGTCTGTACAATGTTGCCCTTGTCTACATGGTCCAGAAAGAATAGCACATGCGTTCCCATCTACAGAAGGTGGAGAGAGGATGGAGAAGTGCCCTCCGCTGTTTTAGTGATGAGACACAGAAGTGTTACACATGACTTCTCCTTCTATCCATTGGCTCCAAACCTGGCCACATGGCCACATCTAGCTGCAAGGAAGGCTGGAAACTCTTTGTGTGGAAGAAGGGCAGAATGGGTTTGTGGAACACTAGCCATCTATGACAGCCAGTAAAAATGAAAAGAAAGTTCTACTTTATTAGTAACATCTAACATTTAGCAAGTTCTTGTTATCATATGTACACATTATGTAATCCTGAGTATAAATGAATGAGGAAGGTCCTATAATCCCCATTTCGTAGAGAAGAAAACTGAGGCCTAAAGAAGCTGAGTAAATTGTCCAGTATTTACACCCAGATTGGCCTCTCGCCTGTGTGCTCCTAACCACAGTGCTGTACTGCTGCTCAAGTTAATCACAGAAATGCAAATTAAAAGATTACACTGTAGGCCGGGCACGGTGGCTCACATCTGTAACCCCAGCACTTTGGGAGGTGAAGGTGGGCAGATCACTTGGGGTCAGGATTTTGAGACCAGCCTGGCCAACAGGGTGAAACCATGTCTCTACTACAAATACAAAAAGTAGCCGGACGTGGTGGCATGTGCCTGTAATCCCAGCTACTCAGGAGATCAAGTCAGGAGAATCACTTGAACCCGGAAGGCAGAGGTTGCCGTGAGCCTACATTGCACCACTGCACTCCAGCCTGGGCGGCAGGGTGAGACCCTGTCTCAAAAAAAAAAAAAAAATTACGTTGCAGAGTTGATACAATTTAATGGTACCTATTAACATTATGAGAACTGAGAGACAAGACGCTCTTGCAACTCTGCTGGTAGGAAAATTTTGCAATATATTCTGACAGAAATCCCTGAAAATGCATTTCCCTTGACCTAGCAGTTTTACTTCCAGAATTTTTCCTGAGCAAATAATTGAGTAAGATATATGTTCAAGAATGTTCATTGCAGCATTGTTTTTCATTGCTACTCATCCCCCAAAGTACCCATAAAAAATAATTAAAATGCCTAGCAAATATTAGTTCCTCCGTGACTATTAAATATCATGTTTTGGAAATCTGTCTCCTGTTAGGGAAAATGCTGTGATTTATTGTTAAGTTTAAGAAGTAGGTTATAAAATAACATAATTATGATACTATTAAATATTTTTTATTCCTATATATTAAATAACATGGAAAGATATAAACAAAACATCAATGGTAATTTCTTGGTGGTGGAATTATAGGTGATTTTGTGTGTGTGTGTGTTTCTGTGCTTTCCAGGTTTCCTTTCTTAACCTGTAATTTTGTCAACAATTTTCAAACAATAAATGTTATTTAAAAAATACCCAAAAAAAAGAGAAAGAAAGAGATCAACACCTCACTAGAAGACCATCCTGGCCAATATGGTGAAACCCTATCTCTACTAAAAATACAAAAGTTAGCTGAGCATGGTGGCACGCGCCTGTAGTCCCGCTACTCGGGAGGCGGAGGCAGGAGAATCGCTTGAACCCAGGAGGCAGGGGTTGCAGTGAGCCAAGATTGCAGCACTGCACTCCAGCCTGGCGACAAAGTGAGACTCTGTCTCAAAAAAAAAAGAAAATAGACAAAGGAAGCGGATAGTTCATAAAAGTAAAAATAGCTTCTAAGCTTGAACCAAAATTAATAATTAAATCACAACAACAATTTTCAATGTCACATTGACAAAGATTTTAAAAATCCGGGTACATGGAAGTGATGTGTTCAAATGACATCAGAAATCTGTCAAACGTACATCCGCTTTGATCTAGTAATTCCAGTTCTGTGGATGTATTCACAGAAGTCGCAAGATGCCTGTGTACAGATGTCTGTGCGATGTACTCTATGAGGGCAAAACGTAGGCGACGTCAGTGTGCAGCAGTGGAAGCTTCACTAATAAATACAATACTTCTAGACTGCTTTGGAAGGCAATCTGAGGCATGACAGAGAAAACGCAAGCTCTACAACTATATTGGCAACTGCTTTTAAAGACAGCACATGTGTGTGCGTGGGGTGGATGGAGGTAGAAAAACCACTGGATAGAAATGTACCAAAATGTTATAAGTAATGATTTATGATATTTATGTGTGATTTTTATTTTATCCTGTGGGCTTTCTCAGTTTTCCAAGTTTTTTTTTAAACAGTGAATGTATATTACTTTTCTACATAAAATAAGTATTGCAAAACAAGAAGTATCTGTCCTATTAGTTTACGTTTGTACTTTTTATACACTTCAAAAAAAAAACCCTAGAAATTCTTTTAATCTTTTAAGGAATCATTGTAACAATGATAAAGTTAACTTCCAAGTGGCTTTTGTCTTCCTAGTCAGGAACTGGCTGAAAGCACAGTAATAGCCAAAGTCAATGGTGAGCTGTGGGACCTGGACCGCCCATTGGAAGGGGACTCCTCTCTAGAGCTGCTTACATTTGATAATGAGGAAGCTCAAGCTGTGAGTATTTAAAAACCAGACAGCCAAACTTTGGGTAGTTATGTTGTAAACTACATTATATAAGAGGCCACATACTGAAGTCATGAATGTTGAGTCTTTTGGGGTTTCTAAGATTTAAAATTTGAATATTGATGTTTAATAAATATTTGTGGCATGAATGTATACAAATACATGTCAGTTTTTAAAGTAGCCCATATTTATAATTTTTCTTTCTTTCTTTCTTTCTTTCTTTCTTTCTTTCTTTCTTTCTTTCTTTTTTTTTTTTTTTTTGAGATGGGGTCTTACTCTGTCACCCAGACTGGAGTGCAGTGGCGCAATCACGGCTCACTGCAGCCTCAACCTCCCCTGGCTCAGGTGATCCTCCCACCTCAGCCTCCCAGCCACCTGGGACTACAGGTGCACACCACCACACTCAGCTAATTTTTCATATTTTTGTAGAGACAGGGTTTTGCTATGTTGCCCAGGCTGTTCTCAAACTCCTGGGCTCAAGCAGTATGCCTCCCTCAGCCTCCCATAGTGCTAGGATTACAGGTGTGGGCCACTGTGCCCAGCCTTATCATTTCTTACAATAATCATTTCCTTAAGTTAGAATGCTTTGGTTATTAAATCAACATGTGTTTGAAATGAATTGTTAAGAGGCCATTAAAAATGGGTCTACTTTATAATTTAATATGTATAGGAGAATTGGAAGAAATTACAAGACTCAAATATCCTTTAAATACTTAATATAATTTTGTATAAAATACCACATTTTTCACATATGCATGTGATACATGATTTCTGATATACGTTGTCACCTGAACATTGCAGTCGCCCTTCAAGCTGTCCATTATCTTCATAAAACCTAATTTATGATTAGCTTAGGTTACAATAATTGCAAGGCTTATGCTAAATTTCTTTAAACTATAAGAACCATATTATAATTTCTGTTTAAAATACGCAAAGTATAACCATTAAATATGTAAACAGTACACTATTAATAAAACCATGTTTAAATGTGATTTTCAGAAAGTTCAGTACTGTAAACTGAATTCAGAACTCTCCAGCCATAGCTAGCCATGCCTCAGTTTTTATGCAGTACTGTCTATGTGATATCTGCATGTAGATATTGTACAAGAATCTTCAGTACATTCACCATGAAATTTTGGATTTTAACCCCAAAACTTACTTCTTCCTGTTTGCCTAAGTCAGTGCATTACTCCACCACATACCCAATAGCTCAACCCAGAACCTTGGAGGTTTTGTGTGATTCCTCCCCATCCCTCAACTCCATCTCCAGTGATGGGTAAGCCCAGTAGATTTTACTTCCTAACATATCTAGAATCTGTCCACTTCTCTCCCTCTCCATTGCCACTGCCTGAGAATCTGCACTCACCTTGTTATAGAACCACCCAAGAAACTGCCTACTTGCTGTTTTGTCCCCTGAAATTCATTCCCATCAAGCTATCAAATGATGTGTGTAAATGTGAATTTAATCATTTTGCTTAAAACCCTTTAATGCACCCCATTGCATTTGGAGTAAAATGCAAGCTTCTCCACAGGGCCTGCGTGGTCTCTGGCCTTTCCTTACCTCTCTAACCTTTCTCAAGCTATGCTTTGTCACATCCCCTACGTGTTAGTCACACAGGCCTTCCTGAGTCCCCATGAATGCAGGACACTCACCGTTTTTCTGTATTACAGAGCCCTGTTCATCTCCTTTTAAACACCCTTCTCATCTTAGAATTAATGCACGTCCAGGTTTGTTTATTGCCTGTGTCTTCGCCAATAGGATGTACCTGTGTGGGGGCTGTGACTATGTCTGTTTCTTTCACTATTGTATACCCAGCACAGTGTTTGGCTCAACAAATATGTAGGTGTGGACAGTGCACCACATGGGAGATTTGGGCTGATGCTAGCAGTCAACCTGCCATCCTAGCAGCATCCAAAGGAGAAGTGCTGTGCCCTAAGGACTGACCCTCTGGGTCTGTCTGCAGATCATATCCCAGCCTATTGCTGTGGGCTGGGATTGCACATAGTGCTCCATTATCTAACTCCTTCGGCTCTGATTCATTTTATCAAACAGCTTTTTAATTGTAACTTGCTTTCTATTTAATAAAAAGAAAGTGCTGAAAGATGAGTTGGTTATCTTACTCCTTTGGTACCTATATTTATTTGGTGACTTTGGTTAGTTTCAGTTTATCCATAAACTAAAATGAATTCCATGGGAACTCAAAACAGTATCAACTTTTTGAACTTGGAGGACTGACAAGCGGGCTCTGGACTGTGGCTAATGAACCGATACATACACTTCTCAGGGGTCTCAGGCAGCCAGCAGACGTTCCCTGGCAACACTTTTTTCTTCCTGAGGCATCTTTCAAACTTCCACAGTCACATGCTATTCAATACACGAAGACTGCTGTGGAGATGCAGGATCTCGTTAACTCTAGTGGTGTCAGAAACACTTCAGTGCTCTGTGTCCAGCTCAGAGAGGGTGCCCCTGGAGAAAAAGAAGACAGCTAGCATCTGGCACTCCTCGGCCTTCCTCCCACTCTGGGCTTCAGTCAGGTTTGCACACAGCTGCTCTGCTGGCTGTTCTGAGGTGTTCATCCCTCGTGGCTGACATGCACAGAGGAAATGGGGTTGTAGCCGAGCTCTAGCTGCCACTCTCAGCAGAGCAGCTTCACACGGGCACTGAGCAAGTGGCTCTGGTGGAATGTCAGGGAGGGCTCAGAAAGCATTCTCTTCTAAGTGGGCATTGAAGATTTTCCTTTCAAGTTGATGTTGCTGCCCTTGGTCTTGCCATTTATCTCCTTAAAATTTTCTACTTGTTTACCTCATTTTACTACTAATTTTCCATGACATACTTTTGGTAGCTAATGGCCTCTCTGTCCATGCCATGCAGGTGTACTGGCACTCCAGTGCTCACATTCTTGGGGAGGCCATGGAGCTTTACTACGGAGGCCACCTGTGCTACGGTCCGCCCATCGAAAATGGGTTTTATTATGACATGTTCATTGAAGACAGGTAACACACTGAATACTAGCTTGTGAATGCATGTATTTCAATTGTATTGTTTTGTAATGGTTACATACTAACTTAGTAACTATATACTGTTGGCCCTTACATCATGTGGGGTTAGGGGCACCGACGCCCATGCAGTTGAAAATCCAAGTTCAACTTGTGATTCCTCCTAAACTTAACTAATAGCCTGTTGTTAGCTAGACGCCTTAATGAAAACATAAACAGTTGAGTACCTCAAACTTTGTATCTTACGTGTATTATATGCTATATTCTTAAAATAAGCTAGAGAAAAGAGATGTTAAAATCATAAGGAAGAGAAAGTGTATTTACCATTCATTTAGTAGAAGTGGATCAGTATAAAGCTCTTCATCTTCACGCTGAGTAGGCTGATGAGGGAGTGGAAGGGTTGGTCTTGTTGTCTCAGGGTGGCAGAGGCAGAAGAAAATCCACATATAAGTGGACCCATGCAGTTCTAACCTTTTTTTGTTTAATGGTCAACTGTATTGCATAATATGATTATAGATTGGTTGACCAATTTTGAAAATTATTTTTGGTTTAGAAATAGTCTAAGGCATTTAACTAAAAATTATTTTTAGTCAAATCTAGTTTAGATTCAAGAGATACTTCTAAGATTGTTTTCTTTTTTGTCCCCAGAAGAATATGATCTGCTATTTATCTAATCTTGGACGTGCTAGAGCGTGGTATTAATTACGACCAGAATTGAAAGCTTAATTCCTAGAGAGAGGCTAGTTTAATTCGCTCCACGATAATCAAGGACATCATTAACCTCAGCCAAACATCTCACATAGTTGAGTGCCGGACAGGGATGTTTCACAGACGCTTCACATTCCATAGGCCTATGCTTGAATCGTTAGCAAACAGCCAGCCCCGTCCACCTCCTGCCCTGAATTCCTCATAGCTCTTAAGGGTACCTCCAGCTGCCACAACCAAAACCTCTGATCCTTCTACTTCCTCCCTCCTCTTCACCACCACCCCACCATCCAGTTGTTTAATCCAGTTCTGCCAATTTTATCCCCTAAATAGTTCTCCCACCCGCCTCTCCTTCTCTCACTTCTGCCTTAAGTTAGCCCCATGGCATCTCTAGCCTGGATGACTGTGGTGCATTTTGTCTTTACCTTCTCCTGCACACTGCTTAATGACCTCCCCAACCAAGCACCCAACGCTCTGTAGCTACTACTTACAGACTTGTCCAGTCTGAACCACTATTACTTACAACCATGAAACTGTGTTTACCTACAACACTTCTGATCTCAAAGGTGTGGGTTTTTTCCACATCAACGGCCAGCGCTCCAACTCTCTGGACACCAACGAGGTGTCTAATGATTGAACTCAATTCTGACACTATATACCGTGAGTTAGTGCAGATCCCCCAGGTCAAGGGCTCAGTCCCACAAGACTGCCCCCAATTCAGATGCCAGCTGGAAGTCTGGGCCTTCCATACTTTTGACCTACAGGCTACAAATCGGGAGTTCCCATGACCCCATCCTTGGGTTCAATAATTTGCTAGACTGGCTCACAGAACTCAAGAAGGCACTTTACTTACCTTACTAGTGTATTATAATGGAAGTTACAAAGGATAGAGATGAACAGCCTGATGAAAGAGATGCTTATGGTGAGGTATGTGGCGGGGCACAGAGATGCCGTGTGTCTCTGGGCGCCATGCCTCAAGCACCTGGATGTGTTCAATAACCTGGAAGCTCTGTGAGTCTCGTCGTTTAGGGATTTTTATGGAGGTTTCGTTATAGAGGCACAATTGATTAAATCATTGACCATTGGTGATAACCCAATCTCTAGCCCCTCTCCTCTCCCCGAAGGAGGCAGGTGGGGGTGCTGAAAGTCCCAACCCTTTAATCATGCCTTGGTCTTTCTGGTGACCAGTTCCCATTCTGAAGCTACCTAGGAGACCTAGCCACCAGTCATCTCATCAGCACACAAAAGACACTCGTATCACTCCGGAGATTTCAGGATCTTAAAAACCCTGTGCCAGAAATCTGGACGAAGACCAAATATATGTTTCTTATTGTATCACAGTTTCACATCCAGTTCATCTCTTGTTAACACGGCTCCAGTATTCGTTCAACAAGGTGTTTTTGCTGCCTGCTGTGTGCTCTGTGCTGGGTGCTGGTGATTCAGCAGTGAAGGAACCAGTCTGTCCTCATGGAGCTAACAGTGTTTGGGGGAAGACAGCAAATGCACAAGCAGCCATCTGCTGCCTGGTAGTGATGACTATAGGAACATCAGCCAGGTGTGGGAGGTGTGTGCCATGACAGGCAGGTGGGCAGGAAGGAGCAGGTGGCATTGAAGCAGACCGGAGTGGAGGGAGGGAGCAAGCCCTGAGGATGGGGATACTTACGACATCTCCAGGGAGAAGGTTCCAGGCCTCTGTGGGACTGTCCTGGTGTGGGGATATGTGTGGCTTGTTTGAGGAGTGGCAAGGAAGCTAGTGTGGCGGGAGGGAGTGAGCACTGACCGGGGGTGACTGAAAGGAAGTGAGTCCGTGCATAGTGGAGGCTGAGTGCCGCTGGGAGCACCGCTACTCTGCAGTCCACATGGGTCTCTCCCCGCCTTGGTTCCATAGCCAGTGAGGGCAGGGACTTGGTGAGCACTGCATTTAGCTCTTGAGCAAAACTAAAGTATGTGAAGGGTAAGGAAGACCACACAAAAGAAAGGCCTCAGAGGAGCTCACAGTCCACCTGGGTGTCTCCTAGCAGGGCTTCCTGCTCCCCTTGCAGCAGAGGAGAAATGAGGCAGGTCATGGCACCTGTTGATGCCCCAGTCTCCCTCATTGAGACACAAGAGTAGTGACTGTATGAACGTGTGACTTTCTGAAGTCCTGGAACAGTAAGACAGCAGATTCAAATGTGTCACTGCTGAGGCTCCAGGACAAAGGAAAGAGGGAATGCATAATGTCTGGAAGATGGATGTCGGTTCTCTGCTCTTCTTTTTAGAGCAGTGTCCAGCACAGAATTGTCAGCCCTGGAGAATATATGTAAAGCCATCATCAAAGAAAAGCAACCTTTTGAAAGACTAGAAGTCAGCAAGGAAATCCTCCTCGAAATGTTTAAGGTAACTTGGGGAAACTCCTAAACCTCTTACTAGGAATATTAAAAATCAACGTAGACTAGCTTCCCCACCTTCCCCCAAATAATTAGCTGTTGCTAACCAAATTGTTCTAATTCTGTTAAGCTACTGTGAGGTTGTTACCAGTTACTTGCTGTGACATTTCCCTCCCCATCTATTTCCTGAACATTTGAGGGGAGACATAGGTAGGTAAAGGGCCAGGTGAATAATTTTCACGTGTGTTTATAAATCTGATTAATTCTGAGTATTGTGAATATCTGTCCCCTAAATTCAACAATATTTATAATCCCATACAAAATGCTGCCTTTTTCTCTTTTCTGTGGGAGTTTTCTATTAACTTTTGTTTCAGATTTTAACCTAGTGTAACCTGTGTAAAACAGTAACTTTCTCTTTATATTTTTTTGACCAACATACTTAAATATATTCCTGATTTTATGTTTTAAAACATACATATTGGAGAAAACATACATTTTGTTTTTTATTTTGGGTTTTTGTTTTGTTTTTTTTTTTTTGAGACAGAGTCTCTCTCTGCCTCCCAGGCTAGAGTGCAGTGGCACTATCTTGGCTCACTACTATCTTGGCTCACTGCAACCTCCGCCTCCTGGGTTCAAGCAATTATCCTGTCTCAGTCCCTCAGCTGGGACTACAGGCATGTGCCACCATGCCTGGCTAATTTTTCTATCCTTTTAGTAGAGACAAAGTTTTGCCATGTTGGCCAGGCTGGTCTTGAATTCCTGACCTCAAGTGATCTACCCGCCTCAGCCTCCTAAAGTGCTGGGATTACAGGCGTGAGCCACCGCGCCCAACCAAAAACACGTATTTTGAAAACACAGTATTATTAGTTTTGTGGGCTTGAATAAAAAAATAGAGTTGGTTTTGGTAAAAGGTTGCAGTATTCTTTTTTGTGCAGTAAAATATATAACATATAAAATTCACCATTTAATCCTTTCTAAGTATACAGTTCTGTGGCATTAAGTACATTGACAATGTCGTCAACCCATCACCACCATCCATCTCCAAAGCTTTTTATCTTGCCAGTCAGAAGTACCCATTAAACATTAGCTCCCCATTCCCGCCCTGCCCCCAGCCCCTGGCCACCACCATTCTACTCTGTCTCTGAATTTGGTTCCTCTAGGCACTTCATATCAGTGGAATCATGACAATATTTATCCTTTTGTGACTGGCTTGTTTCACTCAGCAAAAAGTCCTCAAGATTCATTCATATTTTAATGTGTGTCAGAATCTCCTTCCTTTATAAGGTTGAATAATATTCCATTGTACGGATAGACCACATTTTGTTTATCCATTCATCCACCTATAGACACGTGGGTTGCTTCTACCTTTTGGCTACTATTGGGAACAGTGCTGCTGTGAACATGGGTGTGTAAAGTTCGGTTTGAGTCTCTATTTTACGTCTTTTGGGAATATACTTAGAAGGGGAATTTCTGGGTCCCATGACAATTCTGTTTTTAAGTTTTGAGAACTCGCCATACCGTTTGGTGCAGTGGCTACACCATGTTACAGTCCCACCAGTGATGCACAAGAGGTTCAGTTCTTCCACATCCTTGCCAACACTTGTTTGTTTGTTTTTAATCATAGACATCCTAATGGTTGTGAAGTGGTATCTCGTTGGGGTTTTGGTTTTGATTTGCATTTCTCTCATGACGGAGTAATGGTGAGCATCTTAATGTGCTTATTGGCCATTTGTGTATTTTCTTGAAGAAATGTCTTTGGAGAAATGTCTGTTGAGCTCTTTTGCCCATTTTTGAATTAGGTTTTTTGTATTTGAGTTATAAGAGTTCTTGATATATTCTGAATATCCATTTCTTAACAGATATGTGATTTGCAAATATTTAATTCTGTGGGTTGCCTTTTTTGCAGCCACTTTTAAGAACTAAACACAATCTTTGTTAAGGAAAATGATTTGATGTGAATATATAGATATGAAACAGGTAAATCATACAGATACGGGTTTTTCTCCCAACAACTAGCTCCTTTAAGTAGTTATTTAATATAAAGTGCCTTGTATACCCTGATAATAGTGATGGAAGCAGAAAAGAAAGGAAAAGGAAAAAAACCCTTAGTTTTATAAATATATCGTCATTACGATAAACTTTGCTTTTGTTTTTATACAAGTTAATAATATAGCTGGGTCCTTGTCAGAATTTTATTGATTAATGTAGCTAAAATTAGATCTTCTAGAACAGTACTGTCCAATAGAAACATAATGGGATCCATTAGTCTGAGTTACATGTGTAACCTTAAATTTTATGGCAGCTACATTTTAAAAGTAAAAGTTGCAATTAATTTTAACAAATTTTTTAACCCAATATATAAAAAGTATAATTTCAATGGTAGCCGGTATGAAGAATGATTAACTAATGATTTTATTCTTCTTTTTGCAACATTATACTTCCAAAGTCCAGTGTGTTTTATACTCACTGCACATCTTCTTTCAAATTAGTGGCATTTGAGGCCAGGTGTGGTGGCTCACACCTGTAATCCCAGTACTTTGGGAGGCCAAGGCAGGCGGATCACTTGAGGTCAGGAGTTTGAGACCAGCCTGGCCAACCTGGTGAAACCCTGTCTCTACTAAAAATACAAAAATTAGCACATAGTAAAAATACAAAAATAAAATACAGGCATGGTGGTACGTGCCTGTAATTCCAGCTACTCGGGAGGCTGAGGCAGAATCGCTTGAACCAGGGAGACAGACATTGCAGTGAGCCAAGATGGCGCCACTGCACTCTAGCCTGGGTGAGGGAGTGAGACTGTGTCTCAAAAACCACCACAACAACAAAGTCAACAACAAATTAATGGCATTTGAAATGCCCAGTAGCCACGTGGCTTGTGGCCTCCATGCTGCATGGTGTCGCTCAAGCCTGTGAGCTGTTTGTATCCCTCGTGTCTCAGCACCTAGAACATCAGTAGATGACCTTTCAATGTTTCTTGAAAATAAGTAGTTTTCTTCATTTCAACATTGTGTGTAATAATGTGTAAATATGTTTTTCTTTGTAGTGCAATAAATTTAAATGCCACATTCTGAATGAGAAGGTTCACACTGCAGCCACCACCGTGTACAGGTTTGTGTCCACACATGTTAAACGCTGCTCAGTGGTAAACTTGAAGGTGTTAGCAGTAGAGGCCGAGTTTGTTTTCTGGTTGGAGATCGATTTTTCAAGTTGTGTAGTTGATAATCTACTGTAGTTACAATCTTCAAGATGTTTTCACTGAAGAGAAATGATGATTTTCCCCTTTTTAGTAGTCAGGACAGTACTGAGACCCGTATTTTGTTTCCTGGGTGTCGGCTGTAACAGGATTTTTCTCCGTGCGAGTGATGCTGTTGGGCAAGGGGTTTCTGTTCTGTCCTTCCACGTTCTTACTAATGTGGCAGTGGGGGCCATTACAAGCCATCTCCTCGGCAGTGATTCTCTGCCTCATACTTACTGTCCAGAGTGCAAGTGTAGAAGAGTCTGCCCCATTGTCCGGAGTCCAAGTGTACAATCTTCATGCGTTAGCAGGATACTCATGATGAGACAAAAAGAAAATACTGGGAAACAAAGGCAGGATCAAATGTAAGAGGAGGCAAGTGAAGTTAATACCAGAATCACTTAGCTCTGTTCGTTTAACCTCAGGTTCCTGAGCGCCTTTTTATTTATTCGTGTGTATACACCTTATATGTAATTGCTGTTCCCTTTTCCGTGTGTTCCGGCCGTCTGGGTGCTGCTAGGACTATCACAGTACCGGCTTAGAAGACCTGGTATTTCTTTAATTATAACCACAGAGATTCTCCCTCGTGGTACTAATTTTCCACAGTCAAGGACTTATGGTTCTCTGGTTTAATTGTACTGTAAGTAAAATCATATCCCCTTTGTGCAAAGCTATGCACGGTGCATTTCTTAAAACTTAAAAATAAATGAAAATGTAGAAAACAGGCTAAGTTTTAAATTTCTGGCTTCTAATGCTTGAGCTGTTGGGTTTTAGAACCTTACTTAGGTCAACATTGACACTTTTTGTAGTTTTTCAATTTGAATGGCTTGTATTTAATTTTTGAAAAAAACAAAGTAAAGCTTTTCTTTTATGGCTTTCTTTTTTTTTTTTTTTTTTAATTTTTTGAGATGGAGTCTTGCACTGTCGCCCAGGCTGGAGTGCGATGGTGCGTCCTTGGTTCACCGCAACCTCTGCCTCCCAGATTCAAGTGATTCTCCTGCCTCACCCTCCCAAGTAGCTGGGGTTACAGGCACCCACTACCACACCCAGCTAATTTTTTGTATTTTTTAGTAGAGACAGGGTTTCACTATGTTGGCGAGGCTGGTCTCGAATGCCTGACCTCGTGATCCACCGGCCTTGGCCTCCCAAAGTGCTGGGATTACAGGTGTGAGCCGCCACACCCGGCCCTGTGGCTTTCTGTTTAAAGGTTCGAGTATTGAAGGCTTTCATGCTAATTTGGCATTCCTTCCCTTATCTGAGTGTTGCTTACAAGCTCTCTCCCTAGAGAACAATACACAAAGACTGGCCATTGAAAGAGATGACATTTTCGTGTTTGCCAGTCTGTAAGCCAGTCCCTTTTTGTATTCATTGTAATTTTTAAGTTTTTAATCAGAGAATTGCATAGTTTCTTTCAGAAGATGTTCTGTGGTTTTTGAATCTAGAGGGCAGAGTGGACTCTGAGGCCAGATGAATCGCCTCTCTCCTTCACCCGAAATTAAAAGTGGCATTGCTACATATAAATAAGTGAAGTTCTACCTAAAACGTAGGATATTATGGCTTATAATGAATAGTCCAAAACACTGTAACTGTGCCTGAGCATGTCCTAAATATTTCATTATAGGTGCGGTCCATTAATTGACCTTTGCAAAGGTCCACATGTAAGACACACTGGAAAAATTAAAACCATCAAAATTTTTAAGGTAAGGATTGATTTTTTTTTTGAATACAGTAAACTTAAGGTGCACTAGCTATTAAAGGATTTCAATCATATCTTTTGTAGTCTGAACATCATATTTTAAAATATTTCATTCTTATTTGATGAAAACTAATAAAATCATTTAGAATTTTGATAATTAGAACACTATAGGTAGCTTTTGTTTATCATTTTACCTTATTGTAAGTGTTATAACATTTCTTTTTCATACGATATTTTATTTTATTTTTTATTTTTCTGAGACAGAGTCTTGCTCTGTTGCCCAAGCTGGAGTGCAGTGGTGTGATCTTGGCTTACTGCAATCTCTGCCTCCTGGGTTCAAGCGATTCTCCTGCCCCAGCCTCCTGAGGAGCTGGGATTACAGGCGTGCACCACCACACCCGGCTAATTTTTGTATTTTTAGTCGAGATGGGGTTTTACCACATTGGTCAGGCTGGTCTTGAACTCCTAACCTCAGGTGATCCGCCTGCCTCAGTCTCCCAAAGTGCTGGGATTATAGGCGTGAGCCACTGCGCCTGGCCTTTTTCATACACTATTTTAAAATATTGTTCTGTATACTATGGTTTTCTCGAATAGCCCTGATGTGAACAAGAATATTTGTCTGTATGTGAAAGTAATGTACTGCAGGATAAAGAAAACAGCAGAAGGGGACAGGATGTTGTAATGGAGAAAACGTCGCTCTGGGGTTAGGAGGCAGGGGACTGACTTGGCAGACCCAGCCTTTCTTGGCTTTGATTTTCTTCCAGGTAAAATGGGGCTGGCTAATGGCACTGTTCTTAATCATTGACTGTAGGTCAGCAAGACCGACCTTTACTTCCCTATACCTACCGTCTGTTCTGCCCCGTCCTTGGTGATTCTGATTGCTGCTTAGCCTTCCCTCCTTTCTGTGTGTTCTCACTGTCATTCCTAGAATCCATAGCACACTCTACATAATTTGCTGGTTAATGGTATAATTTAGGCTGGGAAGGTTTAGTTAGAATCCATTTTAAGATTGTTCCCAGCACTACAAAAAGTCTTCTTTAAGCTTTGTTGATTTTGTTTGTTTGTTTGATTTTGAGACGAGGTCTTGGCTTTGTCACCCAGGTTGGAGTGCAGTGGCACAAACACTGCTCACTGCAGCCTCGACCTCCTGGGCTCAAACAGTCCTCCTGCCCCAGTCTCCCAAGTAGCTGTGATCACAGGCATGTGCCATCGTGCCTGGCTAGTTTTTGTATTTTCTGCACAGATGGGGTTTTGCCATGTTGTCCAGGCTAGTCCCAAACTCCTCAGCTCAAAGGATCTAACCACCTTGGCCTGAGATCATAACCACCAAAGTGCTGAGATTATAGGCATGAGCCACCACGCAGGGCTGCTTTGTTGACATTTTAGTGGAAAATTGCGTTCGTATTTAAGAGCAGTTTTACTTACAACTGAATGTTTGATGTATTTACCAAAATCCTGTTTGATATTTAGAATTCCTCAACATATTGGGAGGGCAATCCTGAAATGGAAACGTTGCAGAGGATCTATGGAATATCCTTTCCTGATAACAAGATGATGAGAAACTGGGAAAAGTCCCAAGAGGAAGCAAAGAACCGAGATCACAGGAAGATCGGGAAGGTATGCCCCACATCTTAATCACTAGAGATGTAATCATGCGCCAACATGGGAATGTTTCTGTCTCACAAAACTAAGTTGCTTTAAAAATAAGATTTCTTCTTCTTCTCTCCCGTTTAGCTGGCGCTCATAGTCTGCTGCCGAGTTCTTTGATTTTAATACCCCAGATGTCTTCTAACCTCTTTCCTTCCTATATCTTTTATTAATTTTTGAAAATTGTACCCTTCTCTTATTTTTGTCGTGATATAAAAATAAAGTTGTTTTTGGTGAAACCCCATCTCTACTAAAAATACAAAAAAATTAGCTGGGCGTGGCAGCGTGCCTGTGTAGTCCCAGCTACTCTGGAAGCTGAGGCAGGAGAATCACTTGGGCCCGGCAGGCAGAGGTTGCAGTGAGCCGAGGTCGCGCCACTGCACTCCAGCCTGGGCGACAGAGCGAGACTCGGTCTCAAGAAAAAAAAAAGAGTTGTGTTTTACATTCTGTGCACTTTATAGCATCCTTTGTATCTGGGAGACAGAGCAGCATGTAGAAGGAAAAAATCAGATTGGAAAGCAACTAGGCCTGAGCTTTAGGCCCAGTCCTTGTACTCACTAGTCGTGTTAGATGATGGGCAAGCTCCGTGTCCTTGTCTTCCTTGCTGGGTAGCCTTGCAGGGTGGCTGTGAAGACAGAAACTGGATGATGGTGCTTGGTTCAGGATAGGCTCTCAGTAAGTGACAGCCATGATGATCGTCATCACCTAAAGCCCACCTCCTGCAATGAACTTTTTTGGTCTTTTTACCATGGTGTCTCCCCATGAGTGCCATACTCCAAGTGTGCCAGGTAAGAAAATTCGCAGAAAATAGCAGAAGGTGAAATAAAAGCTAAGTTCAAAGCTAATTAGGCATAAATATGAATGGAAATTTTACATATGCTGTTGCCTATATTTAGGTATGTGTTGAATGGCCTTGGAATGTCTATTACTAAAGAAGATGGAAATAACTATTATGTGTTTTATTCCCAGCATATCGTGTGTGCAGTAAATATTAAGCAATAGCAGATGACATTTGAAATGCAATCATTGTTTCAATCTAGGAACAAGAGCTTTTCTTTTTCCATGATTTGAGTCCTGGGAGCTGTTTTTTCCTTCCCAGAGGAGCCTTCATTTATAATACACTTACGGATTTCATACGAGTAAGTTAACTTTAAAATGTTTTATTCTTATTCAATTCCAGTTTACATTTTTACTATTTTCTGTCATAATAAAGTGGTCAAGCATTTCCATTAATTTTACTATGATAACATTAATAAGGATTTTGAGGTTAAAAGTGAGATACTGTTCAGACGTGGTGGCTCACGCCTATAATCTCAGCACTTTGGGAGGCCGAGGTGGGCAGATCACCTGAGGTCAGGAGTTCGAGACCAGCCTGGCCAACATGGTGAAACCCTGTCTCAACTAAAAATACAAAAATTAGCTGAGTGTGGTGGTGCACGCCTGTAATCCCAGCTACTCAAGAGGCTGGCAGGAGAATTGCTTGAACCCGGGAGGCAGAGGTTGCAGTGAGCCGGGATTGTGCCACTGCACTCCAACCTGGTGACAGAGCAAGACTCCATCTCAAAGGAAAAAAAAAAAAAATGAGGTACTAGATTGTACCTTCTAATAATAACATGGAGATAATTTCTGTTTTCCCTAAATACATTCCCGGATTTCATAAAATTCACTTTTTGTCCATATAAGTTTCCAAACCATGTAGAATATAAAGGTAAGCATTAGACTAAGTGTGGCACTCCCTGTGAAAAAGAAGAAAGGAGAAAGTGTCATCTCTGGTACAGTGTTAAACCATGAAGCATTGCTTCTCCAAATGTGCTTCATGGGCCCCTGATGCTTCCCTCTGCCCATAGCATGACTCCCAGGTGATATGGCGGCTCCAGAGGAAAGAGGAAAAAACCAATAGTGCAGAATACCTACTTGTAATACAAGCTCATGGGTGGGAAAGTCCTTAGTATTTACGTGATAAGGACTCTGGAGACAGAGTTCATTGGTGATCCAGGCGGGCTACTAGGGTTACGTTTCCATGCTTGCACTGTTTTGTCTTTCCTATAATCATTACCTAAATTTTTCACTTACTTAGTTTTTTTATGTGCCCACCACTAATTCATGCTCAGATTTCTCTCGAAAACCACCAGTCTCCTTGCAACATATTCTGCGATGATTCAGGTAATTGCTCAGTAATTTTTTTTTCAAATGTGGTCCTACTCCAGAATTAACTTGCTACTAAGATTCTTGCAAGCTGATGGCTTAGGACTTCTTTTCATCATCATCTTGGCCACTCCCCTTATGTCCCTTCCTATGCTGAGTCCTTTTTCCTGGTCCCTGTCTATCTCTTCGTTGCTTATCTTTAATTCTCATTTGAGGTTCACTTTCTTCCGTAACTTTCTGAGAAGAGAATACATGGCATGTGGCCTGTGCTGGTTATTCTCTGTTTGCTTCTCCAGTCTTGTTCTCCTTCCTTTTCTTCTCGTGCTGTGCCCCTGGAGGCTGACCTCTGTATTCTATCACCTGGGGTACACATCTTCCAGTAGGGACTGGCCAATGTGAGGCAGTGGTAGGAGATCAGAGGGCAGTGGAAGAGACTTGAAGAATCACCAAAGATTATCAGAGATTTACATTTAGGCAGGTGGTGATGACCATCACAGCTGCTGATTTGGATGTGCTGTCTTTTCTGGAAAATCAACATGGCCCCTGGCACCTTGTACTCTCAAGTTGGGAGTACAATAGATGGAGAATGAACAGAAAGCCTTTACGGTGGCATTAAGGGGATCTCTTGTTTTTTATAGATGCAAGACAGATGTGGCTGATGAACAGGAGCAGGGCCTGATTGTGAGGGTCACCAAACTGTAAAGGCATTTAAATGCACAAACCCAATGATCTCTTATTCTAAGGTAAGGGCACTGCTTGGGAAGGCATGGGTCCCTGAGGCTTGGAATGAGAATATTTGACAGACACAGACGACACTGAGAACTTTGAATTTCTAGATACCTTTGTCTGAAGGAATTGGCCTTACCATGAAAAAAACCTTTTAGGGAATTCAGCTGTTTTTTGTGTTGGTTTTTTGTTATTATGGTTGTGTCACTTCCCATATCAAGTAATATTTTATTAGATGCCAAATACGATATTTACTTCAAGTGTAGAGGCTCCAGATGATGTTATCTCCCACTGGAGCATTCACCCTCTGCTACTGTTAAAGACTGATCATTCAATTCAATCAGAGATTGCACTGGGTTAGGGCTGGCTTCCATTTTAATAAGATCCAACTTTTGATCCTGTTTCTGGGCCATGACCCCCTTGGGTTTCCAATTGACAGGCTGGTGGGTCTGTGTCTTTTCAGCCCCAAAGGACTGTAGGGAAGTCCATTCCACTCTTCCAATGTGTTCTATTCTTAACAAATAACTCCAAGGCTCATCTAATTACTACGTTGGCTCAAAAATCCAAGATGTCGTCTGAATCAGGCCTAGAGGCAGATGAGGCTCCTCGGGTGCAGTTTCTTGGCAACAGATCATCAAGTACATTTCCTCTACATTTTAAGACCTGTGAACTAAAAACTCAAGGTATCTGTCAGCCACCTCATCCTCCCATCTTCTTCACATTATAAAATGGTGCTTGCGGAAAATAATGCAATAGATAGTCTTATTCAAAAAGGAGTGGGGTAGGGTAGGAGGCACATAGTAGTCACCATCTGTAGAAATTCTGGTATCTACCAGTCATCACTGCCCCCGGGTCAAAAGATACACTTTGATTAAGATCCAGTTTTGCCCCGCCTGTCTGTGATTCTGCCCTCTGAGTCATCCTTTCTCTTCCATAAGAAATGGCTCATAGGTGCCTTAGGGTAGCTTTCTTTAAAAAAAAAAAAAAAAAATTATTTTTTTATTTTTTTATCTTTTTTTTTTTTTTTGAGACAGAGTCTCACTCTGTCGCCCAGGTTGGAGTGCAGTGGTGCGATCTTGCTTCATGCAACCTCCCGCCTCCCAGGTTCACATCATTCTCCTGCCTCAGCCTCCCGAGCAGCTGGGACCACAGGCGCCCACCACCACACCAGGCTTTTTGTATTCTTCGTAGAGACAGGGTTTCCCCGTGTTAGCCAGGATGGTCTCGATCACCTGACTTCGTGATCCGCCTGCCTCAGCCTCCCAAAGTGCTGGGATTACAGGCGCGAGTCACCGCGCCCGGTAAAGTGCTGGGATTACAGGCATGAGTCACCGAGCCCGGCCTGGGGTAGCTTTGTTCTCAACCCGATTCCTTCCTGTAGAAGGCTGGGGGGATCCAAAACCCTCATTTCATTTTGTGCTGCCTTTCAATCTAAGCTAGTACAATTCCTTTAAAAACTTTGTGAGGCCTTTTCTATAAATTTATCATCAACACGGTTAGACAAAAGCCACATCCACATCTTTCTGACACAGATCCTTTTTTACCTAGGAGGCTACTGTGAGACAATAGTACACTGCAGAGTCTTCAAAGCCTTCACGTTTAACTGAAAGAGTCTACAAAGCGCTCTCCTAGGACCTTCGGAAGCCTTACTAGATGCACTCACAGTGGATCATTCTGAGGTTTTCACAGAGTGTCTTACAGCCCCTCCCTTAAGGTCTTTACCATAAGGCTGTGCTTTGATGATTATAATCTGAATTTGATCCATGTCCTGAAGCCTCGTGAGTCTTTTTTGGGACAGTCTAAGGATAAGAAGGTTTCATTTTTGAACCCAGCAGGTCCTGGTGGCTTTATATTTCCTCTAAACTTGGCTCAAAAAGTTAATTAGTTTATACCTTTGGTTTATACCTCTTTTCTTGTATTTTACCATAGGGAGCCAAAAATCGGCTGTCATTTTCTACATTCTGCCTGGACATCTCCCCAGCTAAGTCCATGAGTTCTTTGGGTACCCTTTCTGTTTTCCATGTTACTTCGGGTGACAGTGTTACCCACCATCTGTTTCTGGCTTCTCCTGATAAGAATCCCTTCTAGCTTCTGCCCACCACCTGGCCCCGAAGCTACATGTTTTAGGTTATTGTTATGTGAACTGAAGAATCATGAGGTTCATAAAATTGTAAAGGAGAGCTTCATTTCTTCTGAGGGGTTGCAGCCTGAAATCCGGCAGGCTGGAAAGCTTCGTAGCTTCTGGCAGAAACCAGAAGCAGGCATTTCAAGGGAGGGAAAAGTAAGATGGGAATTTATGCTGATGAGATTGGCCAAGTATAAATATTTAACAGGTTATAAGAAGAGCTATGAATATTCACAAAGGGAGGACATGTATATACATAGTAAGCAAACATGCATGTTACATGCATCCCTTGTTCACTTTGGGGTGGAGACTTAATGCATTTAAATTAGGCTGTATAACCAAAAGGTCAAACGGAGGACACAGAGGCATCCCGTGTGCAGCCTTTGTAAACCAACCAGAACCAGTACATGGTGAGTGGTCTTTTAACAGGAAGGAATGCTGCTTAGTTGTGTAAATCAGTGGTGGAACAAGTCTTTCAAAAGGGCTTGTTTCTGTTTAACTCTTAGGAAAGGAAGCCTAGTGGTTGTTAGTGACAGAGTGGGTGTAACTAGGCATGTCCAACCTCCTGTCACTGCCAGTAACTCAGTTTTTAAGGTTTCTCTGGGGTCCTTTGGCCAAGAGGTGTCTGTTCAGTCAGTTGGGGAGCTTAGGATTTTATTTTTATTTCTCAGTTACAGCAGTACCTACATCCAGTGCAAAATTCTGTTCTGGATGGCTATTGCAACATAGCAAAGCATCCCAGAACTTAATAGTTTAAAACTGCCATTTAATCATTGCTGTCTTTCATAGTCCCAAATTTTAGGCTCCTCTGGGTGGTTCTTGGATTGGGTCCCTTACATGACTGTATTCAGGTAGAGTCTTGTGCCAGGGTTATTGATTGAAGAATGTCCCCTTCCCGTCATAGACTAAAAACATCAGGCATTGGCAAGAATGTGGAGCAAGTATAACACTTACTGCTGGTAGGAAGGTAAAATGGTAGAACTACTTTGTAGCAGTTTGGCATTTCTTATAAACGTGCACGTAACATGTGAGCCATCAATCCCGCTTCTTTTTTGTTTGTTTGTTTGACAGAGTCTCACTCTGTTGCCCAGGCTGGAGTGCAGTGACGCGATCTCAGCTCACTGCAAGCTCCGCCTCCTGGATTCATGCATTCTCCTGCCTCAGCCTCCCAAGTAGCTGGGACTACAGGCGCCTGCCACCATGCCTGGCTAATTTTTTTGTATTTTTAGCAGAGACCGTGTTAGCCAGGATGGTCTCAATCTCCTGACCTCGTGATCCACCCACCTCGGCCTCCCAAAGTGCTGGGATTACAGGCATGAGCCACCGCTGCGCCCGGCCTTTTATTTATTTATTTATTTATTTATTATTATTATTTTTTTCCTAAGACGGAGTTTTGTCCTTGTTGCCCAGGCTGGAGTGCAATGGCATGATCTCAGCTCACCACAACCTCTGCCTTCCAGGTTCAAGTGATTCTCTTGCCCCAGCCTCCCGAGTAGCTGGGATTATAGGCATGCACCACCACACCCAGCTAATATTTTTGTATTTTTAGTAGAGATGAGTTTTCTCCATGTTGGTCAGGCTGGTCTCGAACTCCCAACCTCAGGTGATTTGCCTGCCTCAGCCTCCCAAAGTGTTGGGATTACAGATGTGAGCCACCACGCCCAGCCCCCACTTCTAATTATCCCAAGATAAATAAAAGCATATGCCCACATCTACACAGAGACTTGTATTTAGATGTTCACAGAAGCGTTACTTATAATAGCACAGAACCAGAAACAACCCCAAATTCAGCCTGTGAAAGGATAAACACAATGTGGTGGAATACAACTCAGCATTTAAAAGCAGGGAGATGCTGATATACACATGAAGGAGGAACCTCAAAAGCATTGTACTAAGCCAAATAAGACAGTCAGAGAATACACAAGGCACCATTCCATTATGTGACATTTCAGAAATGCCAAAACTATAGTGACAGAAAGACGATCAGGAGTCCAGTGGCTGGGGAGAGGGGATTGACTCCAGAGGCTCAGGAGGGAACTTCCTGGAGGGTAGAAATGTTCCGTATCTTGACTGTGGCAGAAGTTGCATGACTGTATATATTTGTCAAAAGTCACTGAATTGTACACTTAAAATTGGTGAATTTTATGGCATGTAAATTATACCTCAATGAAGCCATTTTGTGGTAAAATACACATAAAAATTCTACCATTTTAACTATTTTTAAGTGTGCAATTCATTCTCACTAAGTACGTTCGTGTTATTATGCAGCCGTCATAGTCCATCTCCAGAACTCCTTTCATCTTGCCAATCCAAAACTCTCCAGGACTCTGTCATCATTCTACACTTAATCTCTGTACCCACTAAACACTAACTTCCATGCCTGCCTCCCCCAGCCCCTGGTAACCTCCCCCAGCCCCTGGTAACCACCGTTCCAGTTTCTGTCGCTATGAAATTGACTATTTCTAGGTGTCACATATAAATGGATTCATAGGCTGTTTGACCTTTTGTAATAAAACTGTCTTTTTTAAAGTCTGCTTCGGTGTTGACATAGGCAAGCCAGCTTTCTTACATTCGTGTTTGCGTGATACGCCTTTTCCTACCCTTTTATTTTCTGCCTCTGTTTCTATATTTAAAGTGCGTTGCTGGAGAAAAGAATACTGTTGGGTCTTCATATTTTTCAGTCTATCTGCCTGTGTCTTTTTTCCTCTCTGCCCTCCTCCACGTGCCCCAAGGTCCTCGCTGAGGTTCCAGTTGGTTCTGTTAGTCACCAGCCAGTAGAGGGTGTGCTTGTGGGACAGACTCAGTCACAGCTGGGCTGCCTCGGGGGCCATGGTCTGGTCCAGTATCAGTAGCCTTTGGCTTGGTGCTGAGTCCTAGTCCAGTCAGTGGTAGCCAGAGTGCTGGGTTACATGGTGCTGAAGTGGAATATATGGCCGCATTCCACCAGGAAGCGTCCTTTGCCTCCGCACTGGAACTGCTGCATTTCTGTGGAAGGGATGTAGGAGGCCAGGATGGGCTGGGTGTGCACCCTGTTCCCACTGAGGGAAATTTCAGGATTTCTGAGTTCTTGACTCGGGTAAAATGACTTCCACTTAGGTTTAAGTAAAGGCAAGTGAACTTTTGTTTGAATATTGGTTACTGACTGTGTGGACAACTGACAGTGAATAAATATATCTTTTTGTTACTCTCCTTGAATTTGTTTTCCTTGCATTCTGGAAAATATCTGTCAGCTGATTCTTTCTGTACTTTTCTTACCTTTTTTTAAAATTATTTTTTTTTAATTGTCATGCAGTAAAATGTACACCTTTTTGATAACATGCAGAACTGTTATCACCTCAACAATCAAGAAACAGAACAGTTCCATCACCCCTCAAAACTCCCTCATGCTACCCTTTTAAAACCAAACCCTCCCCACCCCTGATCTCAGGGAACTGCTGATTTTTTCTCCATCCCTAAAATATTGGCATATGAATGGAATCATAATTTTATAAAACCTTTAGAGACTGACTGCTTTCACTCAGCATAACACCCTGGAGACGCATCCGAGCTAAGTGTCCCCAGGGGCCTCTGCTTTTGTCCCTGGACAGTATTCCATCATGTGAACATACCTCTGCTTCAGATCCATCCTGCCGTTGAGGGGCATTTGGGTTGTTTCAGCTTTTGGCAGTTATGAAAACTGCTGTTGTCATTCGTGTACGATTTTTTGTATGAACATAGGTTTTCATTTTACTAAATACCTAGGAGTGTGATTTCAGGGTCATATGGTGATGTGGTTTGGCTGTGTCCCCACCCAATTCTCACCTTGAATCGTAATAATCCCCAAAGGTCAGGGGTGGGGCCAGGTCGAGATAATGGAGTCATGGGGGTGGTTCCCCCATACTGTTCTTGTGGTAGTGAACAAGTCTCTTGAGGTCTGATGATTTTATAAAAGGGAGTTCCCCTGCACAAAGTCTCTTGCCTGCTGCCATTTAAGATGTGCCTTTGCTTCTCCTTTGCCTTCCACCATGATTGTAAGCACCCCCCCGCCAGCCATGCTGAACTGTGAGTCTGTTAAACCTCTTTCCTTCATAAATTACCCAGTCTTGGGTATGTCTTTATTAGCAGTGTGAGAATAGATATGGTAAATTTAAGTTTATAAGAAAATGCCCAACTCTTTTCCAAAATGACTACTGTTTTGCATTCCCACCAGCTATGCATGAGGGTTGCTTTTGTAAAGCCCATCTCTGTCACACCTTTTGCATTTCCTGGAATCTGCCTGACTTGTTGATGCATGTCTTGAAACCATGGAGTGGGGAGGGGAGTGGCTTCTCTTGTTATTATATTAATAACCCACTTGGGGAATTTTTGCTTCCTCTTCATACAACCTTGGATGGAGTGAATTTCTAAACCAAGCTTGTCTTTGTGAACATGGCAGGCCTGAAAACATTCAGCTCTTCTGCAGGGAGAGTCCTGAAAGATGCACTCCAAGGGTTTAGCTGAAGAGAGTCTAGTGAAGGAAATATTTATGGAGGTATGGGCCTGGCTACGGTAACTAACAAGGGATGATAGAGCACCCAGGGATTACCAATAGCAAGAATCCCTTCCCCTCCATCACTAGGCCTGCAGAAGTGAGGAGATGGAGTAGTAATACCAGAACCCACAGAGAGCTTGGAGCCGTGGAGGAGAGGCCGCTCAACAGAAGCTGTAACTGTGGAATGCAGCCAGAGCCTGAATAAACCCACAGCAGGGAACAACCAGGGAAAGAAATATCCAGACCTGTCTCCTCCACTACCCTATTGATCCTTCTGGAACTTCCCATTGGTCAGACCCAATCAGAAACCATATGGAAAGTATATTAGCATGTCAGGATTCTCCACAGAAACAGAGCCAATAAGATATCTAGAAAAGAAGAGATTTATTATGAGGAATTGACTTGTGTGATTATGGAGGCCAAGAAATCCCATCATCTGAGGGTCAAGAAAGTTGAAGATGTAATTCTAGCCTGAGTGCAGAGGCCTAAGAACCAGGGGAGCTGATGAATCTTAAAAAAGGAGAGCGCTCAGGTACATACACAGGGAATTAAACAGGTCTTACCATGGTCAGGGGTTGGGAAGAAGAAATGGGGAGATATAGATTAAAGGATGCAAAATAGCAGATATCTAAGATCAACAAGGTTAGAGATCTAATATAGAACATGAGGACTGAAGTTAACAAAATTATATTTTATCAGGGAGTTTTGTTAAGTAATTAGATTGTAACTGCTCTTGTCACACACACACAAAAAGGTAACTCTTTTACTATTCATTTGTGTCCTATAACATCATGTGAATCTCAAATATATGTAATAAAATTTATTGAAAAAAATTTAAAAGGCTGGGCATAGTGGCTCATGCTTGTAATCCCAGCACTTTGGGAGGCTGAAGGGGGGTGGATCACTTGAAGCCAGGAGTTTGAGACCAGCCTGGCCAACATGGTGAAACTCTGTCTCTACTAAAAATACAAACATTAGCCAGGCGTGGTGGTGCACATTTGTGATCTCAGCTACTCCGGAGGCTGAGGCAGGAGAATTGCTTGAACCCAGGAGGTAGAGGTTGCAGTGAGCCAAGATTGTGCCACTGCACTCCAGCCTGGGCAAGAGAGCAACACTCTGTTTCAAAAAAAAAAATTATAAATACTGAGGTAATATTTCTGCTTATAAGATTGGTAGCCATTGGCCGGGTGCAGTGGCTCATGCCTGTAATCCCAGCACTCTGGGAGGCTGAGGCGGTCAGGAGATCAAGACCATCCTGGCTAACATGGTGAAACCCCGTCTCTACTAAGATGCAAACAATTAGCCGGTCGTGGTGGCGTGCACCTGTAGTCCCAGTTACTCGGGAGGCTGAGGCAGGAGAATTGCTTGAACCCAGGAGATGGAGCTTGCAGTGAGCCAAGATCGCACCGCTTCACTCCAGCCTGTGTGACAGGCGAGACTCCGTTTCAAAATAAAAAAAAAAAAAGATTGATACCCATTAAATAATTTTCATTGCTGAAGGAAATGTGAGGAAACAGTTATCGTATACTTAGAGAGAGTTTAAATTGCTACTAAAGTAATGTGGTAATAAATATTAATGTGAAAAAATGCACACTCCTAGCAATATTCTCAGAAAGGAATCTAAAATATACAATTAAAATCACATAGAAAAAATACTTTACTGCAGAATAGTTGTAGTATTCAAAAATGAAAAGTCTAATGTTTCTCAATAGTAGAAGGATTAAATGCTTTGTGATATGTCCACACAATAAGGCACTATGCAGTTACTACAAAAATATATCTATGCATACTAACTTGAAGGGGGGTTCAGCATACCTTACCGCTGAAAACTGAAAGTTACAGAGTAAATGTATAGTGCATCCTTTTTTTATATAGATAAAAGCAAAAAACAACAAAATCCTGTATGTGTGTTTTGTGTTTGCACAGTCACGGAGAAGAGGGTTGAAATATAGTAACACCAGGCCATTAGCATTATCTCAGGGCAGTAAAGGGTGGAATGAGAGAAAAATGTTCAGGTTTTCTTTATACACCTTATTTTTTTTCCACATGAAACATAATTTAAGCATGTTGTATTATACTATTGTGTTTAAAATAAAAGCATATATTTTATAAAATAAAAAAATAATAATCACAGCAAGTAAGCCTTCTGTGGAGCCCGCAGAAGTCAGCTTTGGGGGACACAGTGCGGGCAGAGAAGGAAGGAAAATGGGCCAAGATGAGGCGAGACAGGCAGTGGCAAATGGAGAATAACCAGCCCGGCTCACCCCCTGTGCCTCTCAGCACATTCTTGCCTTTTGCTTGGAGGACACTGAAGACATTGTTTTCCTCCCACAAACTCCAGTCCAGCCGATGTACCATCATGTGGTGATGTCATTTCAATTTCACCTAAATCTGAATTGTGACATTGGCCACCATGAGTGTCCTTCATGTAAGAATGCAAGGGGCCAGGTGTGGTGGCTCACGCTTGTAATCCCAGCACTTTGGGAGGCCGAGGCGGGCAGATCACGAGGTCAGGAGATCGAGACCACGGTGAAACCCCGTCTCTACTAAAAATACAAAAAATTAGCCGGGCGTGGTGGCGGGCGCCTGTAGTCCCAGCTACTCGGAGAGGCTGAGGCAGGAGAATGGCATGAACCTGGGAGGCGGAGCTTGCAGTGAGCCGAGATTGCACCACTGCACTCCAGCCTGGGCGACAGAGCAAGACTCCGTCTCAAAAAAAAAAAAAAGAATGCAAGGAAAAGACATAACTGAATGTAACTGTTTCAGCCTCTGTAGATGGACGCTAGAGCCAAGCTGATACATCAGAGCCTTCTTTTCCCATCACTCATTCCACATTCGCCTTATCCTGGCAGCACCCCAGATGGGCATTGTTTTATTTGGTGGGTGCATTAGTTTCCTAGGGTATTATAACAAAATACCATAAACTAGGTGTTTAAAACAACAGAAATTTATTATCTCCCAGTTTTGGAGGCCAGAAGTGTGAAATCAAGGTGTTGATGAGGCTATGTTCCCTCTAAAACCCATGGGGGAATCCTTCCTTGCCTTCTCCTAGCTATTGGTGGTTGCCAGTCATCTTTAGTGTTCCTTGGCTTGTTGAAGCATCATTCCCATCCTCTGTCTTCATGTGATGTTCTCCCTGTGTGTCTTCACATTGTCTTCCCCTTGTGTGCATCTGTCTCTGTGTCCAGATTTCTCCTTTTTATAAAGAGACCAGCCATGTTGTATTAGGATCTACCCTAATGATCTCATTTTAATTTGATTACCTCTATAAAGACCCTACTTCCAAATAAGGACACATTCTGAAGTACTGGGAGTCAGGACTTCAAAATATCTTATTTGGAGAATACAATTAAACCAATGATAGTGGATGGCCCCAGTCTGTCCTTAGGATCCAAGTTTTTAGTAATGCTCTTTGTGGGGTTTCAGGGTTCCCACTGATAGTTGTTGCTAGATGTGTGGATATGGAAGGCTCCCCACGGAATTCCAGACATAGTCCTCCTTACTCCCTAGTAAGCAATACAACTTCTCCCAGTAATTGCGATCAAGGGTTGTTAAGTCTTTCCCTGAGTAACTGGGATCAAGGGTAGTAAGTCTTTCCCCGAGTAACTGGGATCAAGGGTAGTAAGTCTTTCCCCGAGTAACTGGGATCAAGGGTAGTAAGTCTTTCCCCGAGTAACTGGGATCAAGGGTAGTTAAGTCTTTCCCCGAGTAACTGGGATCAAGGGTAGTAAGTCTTTCCCCGAGTAATTGGGATCAAGGGTAGTAAGTCTTTCCCCGAGTAACTGGGATCAAGGGTAGTAAGTCTTTCCCCGAGTAACTGGGATCAAGGGTAGTAAGTCTTTCCCCGAGTAACTGGGATCAAGGGTAGTGAGTCTTTCCCCGAGTAACTGGGATCAAGGGTAGTAAGTCTTTCCCCGAGTAACTGGGATCAAGGGTAGTAAGTCCTTTTCTGCCTATCAGTTCTGTAGCAAAGGGAGCCCATAATGGGCAAGGGACAATCTCACCTCCCAAGCATGTCTCAGTTTTTGGTGAAAACATACTTTGGGCACCAAAACATGTTATCGAAAGATTCCAAAGCTCCAAGGATAAAGAAAATATCCTAAATGTTTCCAGAGAGAAAAAAGCCACACACATAAGACTGGGTATCAGAATGGCATTGAAATTTTCAGTGGAAACACCGAAAAACAGAAGACAAGAACAATGCCTTAGTAATGCGAAGCCTAGAAATCTATACCCAGTTAAAGTAGCTTGCTTCTTGGTTTCTCCCACTGCCAATTTAGTTTTGGCTTTGCTAGGTCTTCTGAGGCAATTAACACTTGTTCACCTACTTTGCAGATTCTAAATTATTATGGCATTCATCTTCTCTCCTATTTTCTTTGTCCTGGTAGATTTATGCTCTTGTAAAAACTTTCTTTACTCTTATTTTAATGGGGTTTTGGAAAGGAGCTGTTTATGTGAAATTGCCTTATTTTTTACAATGAGAAATTACTTGAAAACAATTTTATGACACTGATTCTTAGAAGCTATTTAGATGTTTTTGAGTGGCCAGATCACTAGGTATGGGTAGAGATTCAGCTCCTTCTATAACCTAAACTATTATTTCAGGGATGAAATATGATTTTTAATGTTCCAGATAAGTTACCTGGATTTCTTCAGGAGACTGAACTGAGCTGTGAACTGCTCAGTCACTGAGAGTTTACTCTTTCCCAGCATTAGAGAAAGAAATTAATGGCATGGCATGAGACATATTTTACTCCCCAACTTTTTCTCTTGAAAAGTTCAAATCTAGAGAAAAACTAAAATGCAGTGCAATGAACATCCATATTTCCTTCATTTGGATTCATCAGTTGGTAACATTTTGCCAGTTTGCTTTATCTCTCTGTTATTTATATGTGTGTGTGTGAGACAAAACAGTATGTATATTACAATATGGAGAGATACAGCAGCATAATATCTTATATATAGATATCTCCTATATATTTACGTAAAAATATAGTAGTTGTTGACACTTCATCTCATAGGGATTATATTCATTAGTTTGTGCTGCTATAACAAAGTACCATAGACTGGGTAGCTTATAAACAACATAAGGGTATTTCTCACAGTTCTAGAGGCAGGAAGTCTTAAGATTAGGGTCCCAGCATGGTTGGGTTCTGGTGAGGGCCCTCTTCCAGGTTGCAGACTGCTGACTTCTTGTAATCTCAGATGGCAGAAGAGGCCCAGAGAGCTCTCTGCGAATCCTTTTATAAGGACACTAATCCCATTGATGAGGGCTCTACCCTTATGACCTCACTTGTCAGAGACCCTACTTCCTAATACCATCACCTTGGCGTTAAGGTATCAATATCACAATTTTGGGGGAGGCACAAACATTCAGTCCATTGCAGGGATAGTTTAAAATCATTTCTAAACATCTCAACAAGACATACATTCCTAACATGGTTGCATTCAGAGTGAATTAAAAATGCATTGAGCAGTATCTCCTGAGCTAGGCTTTTTAGTAAAAGCAAACACACACACCCCGCCACACAAACACCCACACACTCACCCTTAATTTCTGGGACGTTGTTGAATCTGAATATATGGAACCATCTGAAATAGCCAGTAATCACTGCCATTCTTAATGACATCATTTTGTTAAACATTTTCTTTCTTTTTTTTGAGATGGAGTCTAGCTTTGTTGCCCAGGCTGGAGTGCAATGGCATGACCTTGGCTCACTGCAACCTCTACCTCCTGGGTTCAAGCGATTCTCCTGCTTCGGCCTCCTGAGTAGCTGGGATTACAGGTGTGTGCCACCATGCCCGGCTAATTTTTGTATTTTTAGTAGAGATGGGGTTTCATCATGTTGGCCAGGCTGTTCTCAAACTCCTGACCTCAGGTGATCCACTTACCTTGGCCTCGAAAAGTAATGGGATTACAGGCGTGAGCCACCACACCCTACCTGTTAACGTTTTCTAGTTTAGTAAAAACAAAGGGTAGGTAAAGCAGCTCACTGAATGGCCGAGACCTAAGCTGCCTACCATGGACTGCCAAGATGCCCTGCTGAAGAATAACAGATAACATTCCTTTCAGTTATATAAAACCATTGTTAGTAATCTTAAAATGTTATGTTTTATGTTTTTTTAGCTGTGAAAACAGTTTTTCAGATTTGCTCAAAGTATATATGGCATTCTAGATTTGTGCCAGATGTCCATTAAGTGAATTACAAATGTTGAGAATCTAAGGATTCTCAGAATTCCTACTTATTCAGGTTTTTGTGTTCATCCAAATTAAAACTGTCATGCAAAGGGTCCCTATCAAATACTGTCAAAACAATTTGACCTAATTGACATTTGTAAAACAACAGCAGAATATGCATTTTTGGAAAGTGCACATAAAATATTTACCCAACAAAGATCACCTAATTGTTTTGTTTTTAAAGAAAGTTTAAATAAAACTAAAACTTTGCTTGGAAAAAAACTCTCTTCTCCTGTCTCCAGTGATTCAATTAGGGAAGCTGTTAATAGGTAGGGAGGGAGAGAGGCCAGCTCATGACTTAATAATATCAACTACTTAAATCGTTATACACTAAAATTCTTATTTCCGTTTAAAACTAAACAAATCAAAATTATAACATGCAACATGGCATTCAGGCTTATTAAATTATAAATTTTTTCTGCCTCTTAAATAATAGGAAAAAACCTGTGTATCTAGAAGGACTTTGCAGTAGTTACAGTGAGTTTCTATATATATTGTATTTCAATTACTACTTTTCAAAGAACTAAAACGTTATATACTATATACTGTTATATGCTATAAAATAAATATACTCAATAGAAATTATACTGAGCATATGTAAATCTTTCTTTTAAGATCCAGAAACCACCACACCTAAAACTGAGGGTACATTAATCATGAATTAATATAGGCCATGAGCCCAATTTGAAAATATTCGCTCATAGTGTTACTTTGCATGGAATTGTGATCTGCCCTAGCAGATTTTAACGTTGAATGCATGTGTCTTGAAGGAGGAATATCACAAACGGGACTTCACGGAGGTGCTCTCTCCCAATATGTACAACAGTAAACTCTGGGAAGCCTCAGGCCACTGGCAGCACTACAGCGAGAACATGTTTACCTTTGAGATTGAAAAGGACACTTTTGCCCTCAAACCCATGAATTGTCCAGGGCACTGGTGAGTATTAAAAGCGAAGCAGAACTTTTCATGAGAGCACATGGCACACTTCGTCACAATTAGCTTTTAATGCTTTGTGGAATGAAAGAGTCCCTTTAATCTGAAGAGTGGTGATTACTAATTTTTACTAAGTTGTTTCATTCTGGAGAATGGATTTACTTTTGAAAATCTATTTGATCTTTGGCAGGTATGGAATGTTAGCTGGTAACCATTGCATTTTTTTGTGCTGATTAAAGGATAATGTTATGTGTCAATTTTATAAGTTTTACAATATTTGTCTTTCTTATAGTAATGCACTTCAGATGTTCATATTTGCAGAATATTTAGTTCTTTCATACTGTTTGGGTGGATTTAACAAGATCAATGAGGTCATAATCAATGGGTTTCTGGATTTCACTGATTCCAAGATACCATTTTTCTTCCACATTTCAACATTTCTGAAGTTGAAATGCATCTTACAGTTGGTGACATCTTAGCATTATATGATAATTTAATTAATAGGTTATTTTCTTTCTTTGTAGCACATAAAATATACATTTTACAATCAATGATGTCTTTGATTTTATGAAAGACTAATTATCATAAAGTTGGTATGCAAATTCAACCTTGTAAGACAAACATATTTTACAACTGAAACTGAATAGGCATAATTGTCCACAAAAAACAATCCCAACAATCGTAGTTTTTGTATTATCAACATACATAGTTTCAAGTAAATTTACCTAGAAGATAATTATTAAAACTGATAACTGAACACTGAAGAAAGCTCTTTGCCCTTTTAAGTGAAGATGAGTAGAAATTTAACTTTATGATGATGTCATGTAAAAAATATATATAACTTTAATTTTAGGAATACTGGTATGTAAACATTCTGTATCCTCTCTTTCTAAACAGAAGGTAGAAGCTACTCTAGTGTTTTGCATTGTAAAACACTTGTGTTAACAATTTCTTAATTCATTTTCTCAAAGGCATCCTTTAAAATTATAGCCTCATACTTTAGCTATAATGAAAGTAGAGAATTTAAGTTTGTCTTTTTACACCTCAGAATAAGAAAGCAAGACCACGGTGGCTTGGAGGCAATGGGATATGGAAGCTAGGAGTGCTTTCTGTAGGAGAGAAGTCTTTCATTCAACAGAGAACATAGCTGACTGCTTTTGGTGCTTGGAGCTAGAAGTGCAGAGTTGATTAAGACACAAACCATTCCCTCCTGGAGCTCCCGAGCAGAGTGGACAGGGCCATGCATGTAGACAATCTGTTATAAAAAGACCCGTGCCATAATGATGGCATGTTTGAGGTGTTCCAGGAACCTGAGGAGAAACTGCCTAGCCCTGTCTAGGGAAATGTCTAGGAGGGCTTCATTTCAGAGTAGCCTTTGAAATGAATCATAAACAGTAAATGGTGATTCACTGTGTGGATAAGGGGAGGGAACAGCATTTCTGGGAAGAGGTAATAGACAAGCTTCTTTCTCAGGATGCTGCAGTGATGTAAATACAAGGTTCACTAATTTGTGGAAGAATTTTTTTTTTTAACCTGGTGATCTAAGAACTAGAATAAGGAGTTTATGAATCTTGAGGCTTAATTGTAATTTCTTTAGATAATTATTTAATCTTTCTGTGCTGTGTAAAAGCTGTGTGTTACCGCATCTTTTCTAGTCTAATGTTTGCCCATCGTCCACGATCTTGGAGGGAAATGCCTATTAGATTTGCTGATTTTGGAGTTCTGCATAGAAATGAACTGTCGGGGACTCTCAGCGGCTTGACCAGAGTGAGGCGCTTCCAGCAGGATGATGCTCACATCTTTTGCACAGTGGAGCAGGTAAACAACAACACAGAGTGAAGCAGGGTGGCCACAAATTCAGTGTGATGCCCTGAACACATCTTGTGTTCTTTCAGAGTTACTGAAACATAGATGTTTGGTCTAGTCTCTGAGATTCATTCGGCTCTAACCTGCTGTCATTCTCTAAATTAGGTCAATAGATTAATCATCTCTTGATGTGAAATGTATCCCTTCAGTGATTTTATTAACCTAAATTCCATTAAGTGGAGTATTTTAAGGGATTTGGTGGAATTCTGGATGTTTTGTTTTTCAATATTGCCTAGAACTTAAAATTTACTTTTTCAAGTTTTTGTGTTAATTCAAGTTAAAATTGCCATGCAGAGTTTCACTATCAAACAATTTGACCTAATTGATGTTTATATAACAACAGCAGAATATACATTCTTAGGTTTCATGTTGGATGGGTAATGTGCCAGTGTTGTATCCAATGTGCCTCGTGTTAGGTGGGTAATATGCCGGTGTTGTACCGAGAGGTGTGAGGGAGGCCCATCTTACACATGTGTGTACACCCAGTCATCACGCTTATGAACTACAAAAGGGTAAGAGTATTTGTTCTTTGAAATTGCACATAGAATATTTACTAAAATAGACCATATTCTGGACCATAAAACAAGTCTCAATAAGTTGAAAGGGATGCAATTAAAACAAAATGTTTAATTAACCCTAATGTTTAACCCGAATCCTAACTGACCACAATAGAATTAAAAATAGATAACACAAAATCCAAAGGAAAATTAGATAATTTTATATAACAAATGAAATAAAAACACATCAAAATTTGTAGGATGCCATTTAAGTGGTATTTAGAGGGATGTTTATAGCACTGAATACCTGCATTAGAAAAGAAAAATCAATGACTTAGCTTTTACTTAAGATAGAAAAAGAAGAACAAATTACACGCAATGTAATGGAAGCAAAAGAAAGAAAATAAGAAAGAGCAGAGCAGGAATCACTGAAATAGAAAACAAAGAATATAAATAAAACAGAAGCTGGTTCTCTGAGAAAATCAATAAAATTGATAAACCTTTAGTCAGACTGATGAGGGAAAAAAGAGAAGACAAATAAAAATGTCAGGAATGAGGCAGATGTCATCACTACAGATTCTGTAGCTATTAAAAAGATAAGGCAGATTTATGAATAACTTTATGCTAATACATTTGACAGCTTAGATGAAATGGATAAATCTTTGAAAGATAAAACTATTAAACTTCACTCAAGAAGAAGTAGATCATCGCATAGCCCTGTGTCCACTACAGAAATTGAATTGATAGTTAAAAACCTTCCTACACAGAAAACTCCAGGCCAAGATGGTTTTACTGGTGAATTCTACCAAACATTAAAGAAGGAATAATACCAATCTAGAGATACTCTTCCAGAAAATTGAAGAGGAGGAAATCTTCGCCACCTCATGAAGCTAATGAAGCTAATATCGCTCTGATAGAAAAATAAGACAAAGAAATTAAAAGAAAACTACTGAACATGTCTCATGAACATAAAATCAGAAAATTTAAACAACATTTTAGTAAGTCAAATCTAGTAATTTTTTAAGAAGGACACCTTAATCAAATGGACTGAATCCCAGGAATGAAAAGGTAGTTTAACATTAGAAAATGAATCATTGTAATTCCCCACATTCACAAACTAAAAAAAAAGAAAACAAACAAAAAGACAAAAAGCATATTATCTTCTCAGTAGATGCAGGAAAAAGTATTTGGCAAAATTCTACATCCATATCTCATAAAAACTCTCAAAACTAGGAATGGAAGGGAACTTTCTTAACCTGATAAAAGGCCTCTATGAAAAACCTACAGCTAACCTCATACTTAATAGTGAAAGTCTGAATGTTTTACTCTTAAAATCAGGAATTAGGTAAGGATTCTCTCATTACCTCTCTGATCATTGTACTACAGGTTCTTTCTGATGCAGTAAGTTAAGAAAGAGAAATAAAAAACCCCTAGATTGGAAAGAATTAAAACTCTTGTAAATGACATGATCATCTATGTAGAGATTAGATGGAATCTACAGAAAGCTATTAGAAGTAAGGTGAATTTAGAAAAATCGTAGTATGGAATATCAACATACAAAAATGAATTGTATATGCATTTCATAATAAACCCTTGGAAATTGCAAATAAGAAACAATTTATAATAGCATCTCAAAACATATGATAGTACTTTGGGATAAGACTGACAAATACGTTGCTTGGACTGAGTTGTGACTCCCAAAATTTATATGTTGAAGTCCTAACCCCCAATGTGCTGGTGTTTGGAAATGGGGCTTTGGGAAGTAATTAGGTGTAGATGAGATCATGAAGATGGAGCCCTCATGATATGATTAGTGCCCTTTTAAGGAGATGCCAGAGGCTTTCTTATTCTCTCTGCTGTGTGAGGACACAGTGAGACGTCAGCCACTGGCAAACTAGGAAGAAAGCCCTCATCAAGGAACTGAATCAGCTAGCACATTGATCTTGGATTTCCCAGCCTGCAGAACTGTGAAGAATAAATGATTCTTATTTAAGCCACATGCCTATGGTTTTTGTTCTGGCAGCCCAAGCTGAGTAATACATATATACACAACCTATATAGTGAAAACTTTAAAACATTGCTGAGATAAATTTAAAGAAGGCCTAAATAAATGAAATATACCTTGTTTGTGGGTTGGAAGACTAAATATTATTAAAATATCAATTATCCCCAAATTGATCTATAAGTCAGTACAATCCCAGTCAATACCCAAGCAGACTTTTCTTTCCCTGTAAGAGTTGACATGCTGACTCTAAAATTCGTATAGAAATCACGAGAACCTAGAATAGCCAAAAGAACTTTGAAAAATAAAAACAAATTTGGAAGGCTCACTATGCTTGATTTCAAGAATTATTAGAAACTATAGTAATCATGCTGGTCTAGATAGATAAATCAGCAAAACAGAGTCTAGAAATAGACACAAATATATGGACAACTGATTTTTAATTAAGATTCAAAGGCAATGAAATGGAGGAAAGGTAATATGTTCAACAAATGATGCTGGAATGATTGTGTATCCATATGCAAAACATGAGGTATGAGGATTCATACCTCATACCATATGAAAAAATTAAGATGAATCACAGGCCTAAATGTAAAACCTAAAAACACAAAACTTCTAGAATAAAAATTGGGGAAAATCTTTGTGATTAGGTGATAGGTGATGATTTCTCAGATGTGACACCAAAGGGCAATCCATAAAAGAAAAAAGTTGATAAATTGGATTCCTCAAAATTTAAAACTTCTGCTCTTCCAAAGATACTGATCAGAGACAGGAAAGACAGGTCACAGACTGGGAGAAAATGTTTGTGAGGCATACATCAAATAAAGGACTTGAATCCAGAATACTTAACAAATATTCAAACCTCAATAGGAAAACAGACAACCCAGTTAAACAGTGAGCAAAAAGACCTGCTTTGGGAAAGATGAAGTAGGTGCTTTCCCTTTCCTTCCCTCTAAGAACAAGTAAAAACCTTGGATATTACATATAAAACAAACACGAGACTCTGAAAGGTGGTGAGAAAAAAGTCACACCGGCTATGGACATCAGGACCTAAGAAACAACACGGTAGTGAGTTCCTTAGGTGTTTTTGTTTTGTTTTTTTTTGCCACATATATTCCAGACTTGGCAACCAACAAATACCAACAGGCATCGATAAAACAGACCAACAGAAGTCTGCTTGCTGTAGCCAAAGGACTTGGAAAGGGGCAGCCTAGAAAGATAGAAAAGTTTTAGACAGTATCTACTATATTTCAGCCAGACACCACAGAAAAAACTGTGGCCCTTTATATGCCAGCAAAGGCTAATTGAGGAGCTTATATTTTAACTCTCACCAGGCTCTAAATAAGTACCTCAATAGCTGTTGGAATGGGTAAGAGAAGGCTTATTAGGAAGCTGGGACTTTTACTCCTGCATTAACAAGAGCCCATCCCCTTCCCCAACCCAGCAGTGTCAGTGAAGACTGTGTGGGGAGCCTGGACTTTCACCCTCCCCTGGAAGTAATGAGGTGCCTCTTCCACTCTTGCTTGAGTAGTGTCAGAAGACGTCCAGTGGAAAGATAAGACTTTTTTACTGCCCACTGGTCATGAGGCCATGCATTCTGTGTGCAGTAAAGGCCACGGAGGGGGAGCTAGAACACCCGTGCAACCCAGAAGTAACGAGGAGCTCCTCTCCCCTTACTTCCTTTCCCAAAGGAGCTTGGACTGCTTTTCCCACCTGACAGTAACTGGCCAGTACTGTCCTCCCCTGCTGGAAGAGTGTCAGTGGAAGTCAGCTAAAACAACATTTAAGATCCAGAGGCTTATTATAAAACCTAAAATGTCCAGGTTTAAGAAATTGAAAATCACTCATCATGCTAAGAACAAGAAAAATCTCAACTTGAATTTAAAAAGACAATCTATCCATGGTAACACTGAGATAACAAAGATGTTACAATTATCTGCCAGAGATTTTAAAGCAACCACCATAAAAATGCAATTACTAACTAATGAGCAATTACTAACACACTTGAAACAAACAAAAATTACAAAGTCAGTGAAGAAATAGAAAATCTCAGGAAAGAAATAGAAGGTATAAAGAAGAACCAAATGGAAATTTTGAACTGAGAAATATAATATTCAGTGAATAGATTCATGAGCAGAATGGTGAGGACAGACTTAAAGAGCAGAAATTACCCAATCTGAAAAACATAGAGAAAACAGACTGAAAGAGAAAAGAACCGAGCCTGAGAACAGTGGGATATAACAAGATATCTAACATTCATATCATCATAATTTTGGAAGGAGAGGAGACTGAAGGTGGGAGTGAGAAAGTACCCAAAGAAATAATAGCCGACAACTTGCCAAATTTGGCAAAAGACATCTACAGATTCAAGAAACTGTTCAGGATAAACTCAAAGAAACCTACACCAAGATACATCATAGTAAACTGAAAACTAAAGACAAAGAAAAAGCTTGAAAGCAATGAGAAATGATGCATTACCTTTAAAGAGAAAAACAATTTCAATGATAGCAATTTCTCATTAAAAAACAAAAATCAAATATCCTGGAGGCCAGAAGGAAGTGGCACAATACTTTTAAAGTGCTGAAAAAGAAAAAGGAATTTTCAACCCAGAATTCTATGTCTAAAGAAAATACCCTTCAGGAATTGAGGGGAAATCAAGACATTGGACCCACCAAAAGAATGGCTGTAGGAAGTTTTCTAAACAGAAAGGAAATGATGAAAAGAGGAGTCAGGGAACTTTAGGAAGGAAAAGATTGTGAAAATAAAAACAGGTAAATACAATGTATTTTCCTTCTCCTTTTGCATTTTCTAAATTATGTTCGATCATTGAAGTAAAAATCACATGTTTCTAATGTTCTAAATGTATGTAGAAGAAATGTTTAAGAAAATTATACTATAAATGGGGTAAGGTACAGGGAATAAAAGTTTCTGTACTTCACCTGAGCTGGTAAAGTGACAATATCTAGACTGATAAGTTATATAATACCTAGAGAAACCACTAAAAAAAAAAAGCTATAGACAGGGATACACTAAGAGAACCTATAGATAAATTGGAATTGAATTCCAAAAAAATGTTAAAGTAATCCATAGGAAGACAGGAAAAAGAAAACAGAAATGAATAACAAGAGAGAACAAGAAGGAAACAAAAAGGCAGTGTAAGGCCCTAACATATTACATTAAGTGTAAATGGTCTAAATAAACCAATTAAAAGAGATTGACATAGTGGATTAAAAAGTATGACCCAGGCTGGGCAAGGTGGCTCATGCCTGTAATCCCAGCACTTTGGGAGGCTGAGGCAGGCAGATCATGAGGTCAGGAGTTCAAGACCAGCCTGACCAACATGGTGAAACCCCATCTCTACTAAAAATACATAAATTAGCTGGGTGTGGTGGCACACACCTGTAATCCCAGCTATCAGGATGCTGAGGCAAGAGAATCGCTTGAACTTGGGAGTCAGAGGTTGCAGTGAGCCGAGATCATGCCACTGCACTCCAGCCTGGATGACAGTGATACTCCATCTCAAAAAAATAAAATAAAATAACCCAACGATATGCTTCCTACAAGAAATATACTCCAACTAATAACACTAAAGTCAGGTCGAAAGTAAAAGGATGGCAAAATATTATACAAATATTAATCAAAAGAAAGCAAGGATGGCTATATTAATATCAGATAAACTAGACTTCAAAGAAAATTACCAAAGACAGAGGTTATATAATGATAAAAGGGTCAATCCACCACAAAGACATAGCAATCCTAAATGTGTGGGCATCAAAATACAGAGCTGCAAATATGTAAGGCAAAAACTGATAAATTGAAAGGAGAAATAGACAAATTCACAATTATATTTGGAAACTGCAACACCCCTCTCTCAAAAAAGAATAGAACAACTAGGCAGAAAATCAGCAATGATATAGAAGAGCTCTGCTATACAATCAACCAGCGGAACCTACTGACATGCGTAGAGTGCCCCACAACAGCAGAACACATACTCTGTTCAAGTGCCCACAGATACAATCAACCAGTGGAACCTAACTGACATGCGTAGAGTGCCCCACAACAGCAGAACACATACTCTGTTCAAGTGCCCACAGATACAATCAACCAGTGGAACCTAACTGACAGGCAGGCATGGAGCGCCCCACAACAGCAGAACACATACTCTGTTCAAGTGCCCACAGAACATTTAAACCATAGTGGATCATATCCTGGGCCATCAAACAAACCTCGACAAGTTTAAAAGAATTGAAATTACACAAAGTGTTTTTTCCAACCCCATGGAATTAAAGTAGAAATCAATCACAGGATGATAACAGGAAATCTTTTTTTTTTTTTTTTTTTTTTTTTGAGACGGAGTTTTGCTGTTGTCACCCAGGCTGGAGTGCAATGGTGCAATCTTGCTTACTGCAATCTCCACCTCCCAGCTTCTACCTCAGCCTCCTGAGAAGCTGGCATTACAGGTGTGCACCACCATGCCTGGCTAATTTGTGTGTGTGTGTGTGTGTGTGTATTTTAAGTAGAGGCAGGGTTTCACCATGTTGGCCAGGCTAGTCTCAAACTCCTGACCTCAGGTGATCCACCCGCCTTGGCCTCCCAAAGTTCTGGGATTACAGGCATGAGCCACCATGCCTGGCTGATAACAGGAAATCTATAAGCCCTATTGATCACTCTCCCTAAACATATTATTACTTCCTGGTAATTTCATTCTTTCCGGAATCCCCTGCATCCTGCACAGTGCTTAGCATGTGGGCAGTTATTGTATTGTTTGTATCAGGTTTGTATTAGTCAGTGTTCTCCAAAGACATAGAGACAGTAGGATATTTAGATATACGAGGAGATTTATTACAGGAATTGGCTCACTTGATCTTGGAGGCCAAGAAGTCCCATGATATGCCAATTAAAAGCTGGAGAAAGGCCAGGCATGGTAGCTCACACCTGTAATCCCAGCACTTTGGGAGGCTGAGGTGGGTGGATCATCTGAGGTTGGGAGTTCGAGACCAGACTGACCAACATGGAGAAACCCTATCTCTACTACAAATACAAAATTAGCCAGGTGTGGTGCCACATGCCTGTAATCCCAGCTACTCAGGAGGCTGAGACAGGAGAATCGCTTGAACCCGGGACGTGGAGGTTGCAGTGACTGTGCCATTGCACTCCAGCCTGGGCAACAAGAGCAAAACTCTGACTCAAAAAAAAAAAAGGCTGGGGAACTAGGAAAGCTGATAGTATAACTCCCAGTCTGAGGCCAAAAGCCTCAGTGGGGTGAGCAGAGGAGGGAGCTGGTGTAAGTCCTAGAGTTGGTGGGCCTGAGAGCCAGGAGCTCCAATGTCTGAGAACAGGAGAAAATAAATGTCCCAACTCAAAGAGAATTTGCCCTTCCTCTGCCTTTGAGTTCTATTCCTGCCCTCAACAGATTGGATGAGGCCCACCACATTGGTGAGGGTGGAAGTTGTTTACCCATTCCACTGATTCAGATACTCATCTCTTTGAGAAACACCCTCACAGGTATTCCCAGAAATAAATGTTGTAAGGGTGGCCAGCTGTCTGGCATCTTTTAGCTCAGTCGAGTTGACACTTAAAAGTAGCCATCACAAGCCATTATCCTCAGCAAACTAACACAGGAACAGAAAACCAAACTCCGTATGTTCTCACTTATAAGTGGGAACTGAACAATGAGAACAGATGGACACAGGGAGGGGAACAACACACACTGGGGCCTGTCAGAGGGAAGCGGAGGGAGGGAGAGCATCAGGATAAATAGCTAATGCATTCTGGGCTTCAATACCTAGGTGATGGGTTGGTAGGTGGAGCAGACTACCATGGCACACATATACCTATGTAACAAACTACACATCCTGCACATGTACCCAGGAACTTAAAAAAAAAATGGGTGTGGTGGCTCATGCCTATAATCCCAGCACTTTGGGAGGCTGAGGCAGGTGGGTCACTTGAGGCCAGGAGTTCAAGACCAGCCTGGCCAACATGATGAAACCCCTTTTCTACTAAAAAAAAAAAATACAAAAATTAGCCGAGCATGGTGGCAAGCACCTGTAGTTCCAGCTACTTTGGAGGCTGAGGCATGAGAATCACTTGAACCTGAGAGGCAGAGGTTGCAGTGAGCCGAGATCACACCACTGCATTCCAGCCTGGGCGACAGAGCAAGACTGTCTCAAAAAACAAAACAAAACAAAAAACTAGCCATCGCAGTTAATGAATGAAAGACTTGATATCTCAAATCCATCAAATTCCTTGCATTTCGGCTGCTTGTCTCTGGTTTCAGCCACCGTCATCTTGCTCCTAATGGACTCAGCCAGCTTCCTGACGGGGCTGTCTTCTAATCTTGCCAATTCATTTCATATACTGTGAAAGAACACATTGGGTCATGTGAGTCCCCTGCTTAAACAAAGCAAAACAAAACCCTTCATTGCCTCCCCATTGTTCTCAGGCTAAAAAATCCATACATTCTCCTGGCTTTGAAAGCACTTAATTTTCTCTGGCCCCTGCCTGCCTCTAGCCTGTTCACCTACCACACTGCCCCTCTGCCCTTCATCCCATCGTATGCAGCCCCCCGCTTAGTCTGTCTCTCTGTCCACTGAGCCTTCAACTCAGCGTGTCCTCTGCTCACAGAGCTCCTGAGGTCCCATGCAGAGCGTTTGCTTGTCCCCTGCTGCAGCTCAGTCTCACTTCCTCTGGGCAGCCCCTCCTTGCCGCTGTCCTGTGCGTGGCACTGCCTTTTCACAGTACAGTTCCCTCGCCTACTCCTTCTCCATTCCCTGCACCAGCCTGGAGAATCTGCCAGCCTGCACATGCCTAGCACTCAAACGAAGGTTCAACTCAGGATTGGATGAACAACCCAAACAGGATCATCAACTGTACTCCATTAAAAACATGCTTTATTTCTGTCTGATGTGAAGCATTTTATTTTTTAAAACATAAATGAATTTAATTTGATGTTCTATTTGAATGTTTCATTCGCTTTGATTTCAGATTGAAGAAGAAATAAAGGGGTGTTTGCAGTTTTTGCAATCTGTTTACTCAACATTTGGCTTCTCCTTTCAATTAAACCTGTCAACAAGGCCGGAAAACTTCCTAGGAGAGATTGAGATGTGGAATGAGGCTGAGAAGGTAAGAGACACACCTTGTGCTTCCTCTTCATTTTAGTCATATGGAAAACACCTGAGAGGCTGCATGTCTTCACAGGAGGATGCAATAATTTGTAATAGAAATTTTGAACCTGGAAATTATGAGATAAATAGGTCGTAGAATGTGGTTATCCCGTTTTCTTTGTGACGGTGATAATAATAATACCTTACATTTGCTGCACACTTAAAGTTCATATCTGGCTTTTATTTATAGTCCTTCAGTGCTGGTCACTAACAGCTGGCCCAGGTTTTTAAAGAAACCTTCTGATTGCTGTAACTCTCGGTTTATTTTAAACCGTTGCCTGTTGAGTCATCTTAGTTCGACTGTAGTCCCAGGGCTGCATGGTCTAGATGTAGATGTGCATACTCGACGCTGGGGTCCCCTTCGTAGTCACGTCCTGTCGTGCCCTGCCCTGTGTCTGTCTGAAGACACCCACGCTCAAAGACGTTACATCTAAGCTTTGCAAAACCAAGATAAGGAGCTCATCATGTTGCTTTTTTTTCTTAATAAACACAAAGGATATAGTGTGTTTCCCGTGTTCACTTTTATTAAAAATGAGATGGCGTCATGGCCAGACACCCTGCTCTGTTAGTTCTCCTCCTCTTGGAATGTAATAGTCCCAACTTATCCATGGGGAATAAGACCCCAAGTGGATGCCCAAAACCCTGGATGGTACCAAACGGATGGCAGTCAGGTTGGGATACGTATCTGTTCATGCCTTCAACCCACAAATTTAATGCCCTTTCTTTTTTTCTTTTTTGAGATGGAGTCTTGCTCTGTTGCTCAGGCTGGAGTGCAGTGGCGCGATCTCGGCTCACTGCAAGCTCCGCCTCCCAGGTTCACGCCATTCTCGTGCCTCAGCCTCCTGAGTAGCTGGGACTACAGGCACCTGCCACCACACCCGGCTAATTTTTTGTATTTTTAGTAGAGATGGGTTTCACCGTGTTAGCCAGGATGGTCTCGATCTGCTGACCTCCTGATCCTTCTGCCTCGGCCTCCCAAAGTGCTGGGATTTAATGCCCTTTCTTTTCTTAACTAAGCACTGTTCATGCACTGTGGCTGGAACTTTTGCAGTGTGAGGTGCAACAGCAAAACTAGCATGAATTTCTTTTTCCTTCTTCACGAATTCACAACTTACCCAACGGATAGAAGATTTTTTTTAACCATAGCTCTTAGCAACTTCAGCATAGGATTTTTTTTTTTCCTTATTAAATGGATAACTTTCACCTTTTCACTTAAAGGAAGCATGTTGTGGCTTCACTCTGGCATATCCAGATTGCTAGTAACACAACTCTTGTGCTTTGAGGCCATGGTTAAGGAAAATAAGGGTGATTGAACATAAGCACTGTGATACTGCACAGTTGATTTGATGAACATGGCAGCTCCCAAGTGACTAACAGGTGGGCAGTGCACCCAGCATGGAGACTCTGGACAGAAGGACATCCCAGGTAGACAGAGTAGGACAGTGCTTTATCCTGCTGCTCAGAGCAGTGCACAATTTAAAACTTGTGAGTTGTTGATTTCTGGAATTTTCCATTCAGTATTTTCAGACTGCAGTCGACTGCAGGTGACTGAAACTGAGAAAAATGAAACCACAGATAAGGGGGACTGCTGTACTCATGGGAGCTTAACACACAAATACAAGAAATAAGAATCAGAGAAGCCCTGGATTAATCGTGTAACAATTATTTTTACGTGATTAATAGGTCAGAAGCCAAGCAGAGGCTGCACAGAAGCAGTTTAGCCTTGAGCTCTAAGTAGGGCCTTCTCCTCCCCACTGACCCGTGCCCATCCTAAGCTCTTCTTCCACGTCCACTGCATGGACGAAGAGGGCCAAATGAGATAGCCTATCTACCCTGGGAAGGATGCAGACTCAGTTTACCGAACAGCCATGTGGAAGCAGGAAGAGGAAATGAGGACACAGCTCAGCTCTGGAGCCATTTTGCTCCAGACTTTAAAGTCTGAAAGTACTTGATCTCCATGAGTAAATTATAGAGGATCTCTAAGCATCAGGGTCCAGCATGAAATGGTGATGATGATGACGGTGGTGATGGTGGTGGTGGTGATGTAGCAATAACACCCACTTCCTGAGGGTATGGTGAACTTAAATGAAGTAATTTACATGGAGTGTTAGGCATAGTGCTGGGCACAGGTAAGTAGGTGTTGGTATCATTGTCATTACTCCATTCATTTGAAACTTGGTGGGGTGTGGGGAGCTGAAAAGGGGATGAACCAGGTGTAGACCTGGCATGGGGAGGATAGGGTGGAAGTCCCAGCATTTTTGCTCTTTCCTTAATTAATGGGGGTAAATAGTTTAGCAGCCAAGCCTGAGGTCACCCAGGGGTGCGACTGGATGGACCTGCTTCCACTTTTGAGATATTTCTCTCCAATAACTAACCCTGGCCTGGAAATCACTGAGATGAGCATTTAAATGTTTTGTCTTCAGAACTGTCTGAAACGGTTTGAAAGAGACGTATCTTGCATGAATCCGATGCTCTCTCGGCTCTGGCAGCTCCTAATGTGCCCTCCTGTCCTGTGTCCTCCAAGGCCCGAGGAGCAGCAGTGACCCCTGCTTTATCCTCTTCCCCAAAACTTGGCCTTTCCTTGGCTTTTTAGCTTGTTGCAGTCCCCAGAATTCTTTCCATCACTTGGTATCTGCTGTAGGAGGGCCTCATTTGTCCTGGAAACATGTACCTGTGTTCCTTCCCCTTTGAGAAACAGAGTGGAACAGGGGAGCGTGGCCTCCAGGCCCAGGAAGTGTCCCCATGGGGTGGCTTTCTCTGGTCCTAAGAAGAAAAGAAGCTGCTTCTGTAAGATCAGGCCTATGCGGGACACTCCCAGGATCCCAGGAATAAAATCTCCATCTTTCTCAAGATCAGATCCTGACTGAGGTCCTGGGAAAGGCTGCCAGGACTCCAGGAGTCGGCTTCCTTGATGATGGCAGCTTCGGCCCTAAGACTCTGCCACGGCTCTGATTTCCCCATGAGGCATGTCACTCCCAAAAGTCTGCCCCTCCTGGGCACCTGTATGTTGGAGGTGATGACGGGAGTTTGGCTTGTGTTTTGGCAGTACTTTTAGCCAAGGACTTAGGAATGCCCACGTGCTTCCCAGGGAAGCTGGATTCATGGGAATACTGGAAGACTCTGGGAAATTTTTCATTAATACACACCTGCACCCTCACCTTCAACGTGGAACATCTTCACTACAAGCTAAGTTGAAGGCATGTAGTGGCTTAGGCTGAAGACAAAAGTGGAGCCTCATGCTTCCACACCCCTATAAATTATAAGTGACCCTCCCAGACATGTGCAGAGGTGAAGGAAAGGCAAAAAAGAAGTAGTGAGGCCGGCCCTCTTGGCCTTCTTACCCACCCAAACTCAGAGTGGAAGAGGGAGTGAGATCAAGGCTTTTCTGCTTTTTCATGTGTGGAGGCCGGTCACCAGGAGGCAGAAGCTGGTTGATGTGTAGGGCACAGGGGGCCTGTGTTGGGAGGAGGGCCAAAAGCGTCCCCTCCCTCATGCTTACCTGGAATTCACTGGAACAATTTATAAATGATCTTTTCTCCCCAGCTGAAATGTTTATGTTTCTTGAGAGCAGGTGCCACCTTAATCATCTCTGTGTAGTCCCTGCTCAATAGTTTATTGAATGTAAAAGATGCTCAATAAATATATGTTGAACTAACATAGACTGTAATGAAGAGTTATAGTAACTTTTGTGAGCTGTATGTAAAAATAAAGATACAATGTATAATTGTATCTTTTTTCTTCCTTTGAAAAAGCAACTGCAGAGCAGCTTGATGGACTTTGGAGAACCATGGAAAATGAACCCAGGCGATGGAGCATTTTATGGCCCTAAAGTAAGTCGACCACATGCTTCAAAACAGCAAAATTTAAAAGAAAAATAAATACTCTCTCTAAGCAAACACTATTGAATTTGTAGATTGACATAAAAATCAAGGATGCTATTGGCAGATACCATCAATGTGCCACAATTCAGCTGGACTTCCAACTGCCTGTTAGATTTAATCTCACATACGTCAGGTGAGTGATTGAATGTGACAAATATTATAGTGCTAATATTCTAATTTTTTGTCATTTGAGTATTAGCAATACAAAAATAAACATTAGTGAATGTCTAGTATATGTGCTATACACTCAGTATATATTTGTTTACCTGATCATAATCCAGCTGGGAATCAACTTGAATTTTCTGGTCTAGTAGGGGGAGGAAGATAAGTAAACGTGAGAGTAGAGATATGAACAAAGTTCCGTGAAAATATGATTCAGGCTACTGACTCTCCCTGATGCCAGGGGGAAGACTTCACAAAATGCTGGCATTGGGTCTGTGTCTTAAGAATGAGATGTTTTCTTGAAAAAGCAGGGGAAAAAAGGCAATTTTATCACCGTAAACCAACAACTTCTTTAGAAAAAATACAGTAAAATTAACTCTGTGTGTGTATGTGTGTTGCGTGTGTACAGCTTGATGGTTATGATTCTGTGATTCTCTCGTGCTGCTCCTTTGTAGTCACACACCCCTCCTACTGCTGACCTCTGGCTACCGCTAATGCGCTCCCTATCATCATGGTTTTGCCCTTTCCAGAATGTCATGTAAACGGAGCCATGCAGTATAGAGCCTTCTGAGACTGGCTTCTTTCACGTAGCACAGTGCTGTGGAGATTCATCCATGGTTTTGCAAGTATTGATAGTTTGTTCGTTTCTGTCACTGACTAGTGTGCCGTTGTGGATCCAGTCTCTCATTTAAGGGTGTTTGGGTTGCTTCCAGTTCTTGGTGATTATGAATAGAGCTGCTGTAGATATTAGTGTATAGGTTTTTGTGTGAATAGAAGTTTTCATTTCTTTAGGTTAAATAACTGGGAATGGGTCATATGATAATTAAATATTTAACTTTGTAGAAACTGCCAAACTGTTTTCCAGACCAGCTGCACCATTTTGCATTCTCACCTGCAATGTGTAAAGAGTTCCAGATGTTCCACATCCTTGCCAGTACTTGATATTGTCAGGTTTTGTTTGTTAAGCAGTTCTAATAGGTGTGTAGTAGTATTTCATTATCTTTTGATTTTACATTTTTTTAGTGGCTAATGATGTTAACATCTTTTCATGTGCTTATTTGCTATTCATTTATCCTCTTTGGTTAAATGTCTGCCAAAGTCTTTTTGCTCATTTTTAATTGAGTGATTTGTTTTCTTGCTGTTAAGTTTTGAGAATTCTTTATATATTCTAGATACAAGCCCTTGGAGGAATATATGATTTGCAAATACTTTGGTCTGTAGCTTTGCTTTTTCATTTTTTGTAATATCTTTACTTTCCCATTCATCCTGAGTTATTAAATACAATAAAGTTTAATTTCTCAATTTTTTTCTTTTATGGATCGTGCTTTAGTATCACATCTATAAGCTCTGCCTAAGTACAGGCCATGAAGATTTTCTTCTATGTTTTATATTAAAAGTTTTCTAGTTCTAAGATCTGATTTGAGTTCATTGTTTGTGTCAGATGTGACATGTAGGCCAAGATTCATTGTTTGCATCTAAATGTCTATTCACACATAAAATGATGTGCGAACAGGCCATTATTTCACCATTGACTTGCCTTTGTATCTTTTTCAGAAATTAGTTGGACATATATACGTGGGTCTGTTTCTAGATTATAAATTCTGTTCTGTGGGACCACCGATTATCCCTTTGTTCACTGTGTGAACATCACCGAGTGTGCGAGTGTGCTCACACAAACCTAGGTGGTAGAGCCTACTACACACCTAGGGTAATATGGTCTAGACTATTGCTTCCAGGCTACAGACCTGTAAAGCATGTGACTATACTGAATACTGTAGGCAACTGTAACACAGTGGTAAGGTATTTGTGTATCAAAACATATCTTAGCATAGAAAAGGTACAGTAAAAATAGGTATAAAAGATAAAAAATGGTACACTTGTTTAGGACACTTACCATGAATGGAGCTTGCATAACTGGAAGTTGCTCCAGGCGAGTCAGTGGGTAAGTTGTAAGTATATGTGAAGGCCGAGGACATTAGTGTATACTACTGTAGATGTTATAAACACTGTACATTTAGGCTACACTAAATTTAAATAATTTTTTCTTCAATAGTAAATTAACCTTAGCTTACTGTAACTTTTTTACCTTATACATTTTTGACATTTTAAAACTTTTGAATCTTTTATTATAGCTCTTACCTTAAAACAGAAATACATTATAGTTGTACAAAAATATTTTCTTTATATCTTTATTCTATAAACATTTTTCTATTAAAACCTTCAAAAATTTTTTACTTTTTAAGTTCTTTTGTTAAAAACTAAGACACAAACACATACATCAGCCTAGTAGCCTACACAAGGCCAAGGTTATCGATATCACTGCCTTCCACCTCCATATCTTGTCCCAGTGGAAGGTTCCAGGGGCAGTAACACGCATGGAGCTGCCATCACCCATGAGAATAGTGCCTTTTTCTGAAAGACCTCCTGAAAGACCAGCCTCAGGCTGCTTTACAGCTGACTTTTTTATTAAAGTAAGTGGAAGAATACACCTTACATAACAATTAAAAGTGCAGTAAATACATAAACCAGTAACAGCTGTTTATTATCATTATCAAGTATTACGTACCATACATAATTATATGCGCTGTCCTTTTATACAGCTGGCAGCATGGTATATTTATTTACACCAGCGTCACCACAAACTCCTGAATAATGGGAAGATTTTTAGCTCCATTATAATCTTATTGGACCACTGTCACGTATGTGCTCTGTTGTTGGCCAGAACACTGTTACGCAGTGCATGACTGTATATATATATATATATATATATAGGCACACCTTGTTTTATCGTACTTCACTGTATAGCACTTCACAGACGTTGCATTTTTTATAAACTGTGTCAAGCAAGTCTGTCAGTGCCATTTTTCCAACAGCATGGGCTTACTTCATGTCTTTGTGTCACATTTAGGTAATTCTTGCAGTATTTCAAGCTTTTTCATTATTATTGTATCTGTTATGGTGATTAGTGATATTTGATATTACTAGTATAATGTTTGGGGGGCACCATGAACTATGCCCATTTAAAACGGTGAACTTTATCGATAAATATTGTCTGTTCTGACCGCTCCGCTGGCCACTCCCTAATCTCTCTCCCTCTCCTCAGCCTTCCCTATTCCCTGAGACACAGTAACATTGAAATTAGGCTAATTAATAACCCTACAACAGCCTGTAAATATTCAAGTTGAAAGAAGAGTCATAAGTCTATCACCTTAAATCAAAAGCTAGAAATGATTAAGCTTAGTGAGGAAGGACTGTTGAAAGCCCAGAGAGGCCAAAAGCTCGGCCTCTTGCACCAGTTACCCAAGTTGTGAATGCAAAGGAAAAGCTCTTGAAGGACATTAAAAGTGCTACTCCAGTGAACACAAATGATAAGGAAGGGAAACAGCCTTCTTGCTGATGTGGGGAAAGTTTCCCTGAAGCCAAAGACTAATCCAGAGCAAAGCCCAACTTTTCAATTCTGTGAAGACAGAGAGGTGAAGAAGCTGCAGAAGCAAAGTTTGAAACTAGCAGAGGTTGGTTCATGAAGTTAAAAGAACCATCTCCAGGGCCAGGTGCAGTGGCTCATGCCTGTAATCTCAGCACTTCGGGAGGCAGAGGCAGGTGGATCACCTGAGGTCAGGAGTTCAAGACCAGCCTGGCCAACTCCATATGGTTGGTGAAACCCTGTCTCTACTAAAAATACAAAAATAAAAATAAAAAAATTAGCTGGGCGTGGTGGCAGGTACCTGTAATCCCAGCTACTTGGGAGGCTGAGGCAAGAGAATCGTGTGAATCCAGGAGGCGGAAGTTGCAGTGAGCCAAGACCACACCACTGCACAGCCTGGACAACAAGAGTGAAACTCCATCTCAAAAAAAAAAAAAAAAAAAAAAAGCCATCTCCATAATATAAAAGTGCAAGGTAAAGCAACAAGTGCTGATGTACAAGCTGCAGCAAGTTATCCAGAAGTTCTAGCTAAGATCAGTGATGAAGATGACAACACTAAACAACAGATTTTCAATATATATGAAACAGCCATCTATTGGAAGATGCCCTCTAGGACTTTCATAGCTAGAGAGGAAAAGTCAGTGACTTTTCCTTCAAAACTGCAAAGGACAGGCTCACCCTCTTATTAGGAGCTAATGCAGCTGGTGACTTTAAGTTGAAGCCAATGCTCATTTACTATTCAGAAAATCTTAGAACCCTTACGAATAATGCTAAATCTACTCTGCCTGTGTTCTAGAAATGGAACAACAAAGCCTAGATGACAGCACATCTGTTTACAGCATGGTTTACTGAGTATGTTAAGCCCACTGTTGAGACCTACTGCTCAGGAAAAAAAAAGATTCATTTCAAAAGATTACTGCTCATTGACAATGCACCTGGTCATCCAAGAGCTCTGATGGAGATGTACAAGGAGATTAATGTTTTCTCATGCCTGTTAACACAACATCCATTCTGCAGCCCACGGATCAAGGCACAATTTTGATTTTCAAGTCTTGTTATTTAAAAATTCATTTTGGAAGGCATACTACACACTACATGTCATATATATTAACAACCTCATAAGCAATATTATTTTTGTTTTCAATCATAAAACATGTTTTAAAGAGCTTAGGAGGAGAACATTATATTATATTTACCAAGTATTTACCATTTCTGTTGATCTTGTTTCATTCCTGATGTTCCCGGGTTCCCTCTAGTATCATTTCTCATATATCTGAAGATATAAGAGAATAAACAGTTTATTTAAAGCAGGTCGGTTGAAGATGAATTGCCTTCTTTTCTTTCATCTGAGAATGTCTTTATTTTGTTGTACTTTCAAAGAAAATAACCTTCTTTGCTTGTACAATTCTGGGTTGATAGTTATTTAGTTTTTATATTTTAAAAATATTGTTTAAAAATATATATTAACTTAGTAGTATGGCAAGAGGACGCTTCTGAGGTTAATGCAAACTTTGAAAACTCATCTTTTTTTTTTTTTTTTTTTTTTGGGATGAGTCTTGCTCTGTTGCCCAGGCTGGAGTGCAGTGGCACAATCTTGGCTCACTGAAACCTCCGCCTCCTGGGTTCAAGCAATTCTTCTGCCTCAGCCTCCTGAGTAACTGGGACTATAGGCGTGCACCACCATGCCTGGCTAAACTTTGTATTTTTAGTGGAGACAGGGTTTCACCATGTTGGCTAGGCTGGTCTCGAACTCCTTACCTCCGCCCACCTCAGCCTCCCAAAGTGCTGAGATTACAGGCGTGAGCCACCGATCCTGACCTAGAACACTCATCTTCTAATTTAAAAACAGAGACATCCATTTTTGTGTTAACCTTTGTTGCTCTCACTTCCAGAGTAAGTAGACATGAAATAAAATTTATGAAGGGAAAATATAGAACAATTTTGATGCTTACAATGAGATAAATATTAGAACATTACTGCTCCAATGATTTAGTGAGGATCTCGAAATAAATTCTGAAGTCTTCCAATGTTTACATTTATTGGAGGGGTTCCTGAGTTCTATCAACTTGTTTTTTCAAGTCTTGTTCTCATCTTATGCATAAATGTTAACGCTTCCCAAAGTAAAAACTTAGCTTTCTTACTTTTACTTTTTATTAAATTTAATATAAAATATGACCTGAGTAGTTAAAAAATATTTTACATTATTTGCAGTAAGATGTCATTAGCCCTTTCAAAGAGCAAATTTTAAAACTTCAGTCTGGGTGGAAGATTGGCTAGTTTTATAGAAAGATTTGCCATCTTAAACTCAAGCTGATTTTTCTATTTTTATGTAAATAACTGAGATGCCATCTTATTAATTCTTCCAAGGTCATGTTTGTAAAATAAATATTACATGAGAGCTTTCCTGTCATCTACACTATATGCTGGTTAGAGTGTTGAACAAATTCGAGTTCCTAAGTGGTAATCTGTCCTCATGGTCCATGCTATTTGCACGTGCGCCACTGCACACTGAGATGATAACGCTGTACAATTTTAAATCTGTCCTCATGGTCCATGCTATTTGCACGTGGCCACTACACCTGAGATGATAACGCTGTACAATTTTAAATCTGTCCTCATGGTCCATGCTATTTGCACGTGGCCACTACACTGAGATGATAACGCTGTACAATTTTAAATCTGTCCTCATGGTCTATGCTATTTGCACGTGCGCCACTACACACTGAGATGATAACGCTGTACAATTTTAAATCTGTCCTCATGGTCTATGCTATTTGCACGTGCGCCACTGCACACTGAGATGATAACGCTGTACAATTTTAAATCTGCCTCATGTCATGCTATTTGCACGTGCCACTACACTGAGATGATAACGCTGTACAATTTTAAATCTGTCCTCATGGTCCATGCTATTTGCACGTGCGCCACTACACCTGAGATGATAACGCTGTACAATTTTAAATCTGTCCTCATGGTCCATGCTATTTGCACGTGCGCCACTACACGCTGAGATGATAACGCTGTACAATTTTAAATCTGTCCTCATGGTCTATGCTATTTGCACGTGCGCCACTGCACACTGAGATGATAACGCTGTACAATTTTAAATCTGTCCTCATGGTCCATGCTATTTGCACGTGTGCCACTACACACTGAGATGATAACGCTGTACAATTTTAAATCTGTCCTCATGGTCCATGCTATTTGCACGTGCGCCACTACACACTGAGATGATAACGCTGTACAATTTTAAATCTGTCCTCATGGTCCATGCTATTTGCACGTGCGCCACTGCACGCTGAGATGATAACGCTGTACAATTTTAAATCTGTCCTCATGGTCCATGCTATTTGCACGTGTGCCACTACACGCTGAGATGATAACGCTGTACAATTTTAAATCTGTCCTCATGGTCCATGCTATTTGCACGTGTGCCACTACACGCTGAGATGATAACGCTGTACAATTTTAAATCTGTCCTCATGGTCTATGCTATTTGCACGTGTGCCACTACACGCTGAGATGATAACGCTGTACAATTTTAAATCTGTCCTCATGGTCCATGCTATTTGCACGTGTGCCACTACACGCTGAGATGATAACGCTCTATGCTATTTGCACGTGGCCACTACACTGAGATGATAAGCTGTACAATTTTAAATCTGTCCTCATGGTCCATGCTATTTGCACGTGCGCCACTGCACACTGAGATGATAACGCTGTACAATTTTAAATCTGTCCTCATGGTCCATGCTATTTGCACGTGCGCCACTGCACACTGAGATGATAACGCTGTACAATTTAAATCTGTCCTCATGGTCCATGCTATTTGCACGTGCGCCACTGCACACTGAGATGATAACGCTGTACAATTTTAAATCTGTCCTCATGGTCCATGCTATTTGCACGTGGCCACTGCACACTGAGATGTAACGCTGTACAATTTTAAATCTGTCCTCATGGTCCATGCTATTTGCACGTGCGCCACTGCACACTGAGATGATAACATAACGCTGTACAATTTTAAATCTGTCCTCATGGTCCATGCTATTTGCACGTGCACCACTGCACACTGAGATGATAACGCTGTACAATTTTAAATCTGTCCTCATGGTCCATGCTATTTGCACGTGCGCCACTGCACACTGAGATGATAACGCTGTACAATTTTAAATCTGTCCTCATGGTCCATGCTATTTGCACGTGCGCCACTGCACACTGAGATGATAACGCTGTACAATTTTAAATCTGTCCTCATGGTCCATGCTATTTGCACGTGGCCACTGCACACTGAGATGTAACGCTGTACAATTTTAAATCTGTCCTCATGGTCCATGCTATTTGCACGTGCGCCACTGCACACTGAGATGATAACGCTGTACAATTTTAAATCTGTCCTCATGGTCCATGCTATTTGCACGTGCGCCACTGCACACTGAGATGATAACGCTGTACAATTTTAAATCTGTCCTCATGGTCCATGCTATTTGCACGTGCGCCACTGCACACTGAGATGATAACGCTGTACAATTTTAAGTGGTAGCAGTTTCTGTAGGCTGTAGGCTGAAATATTTTGATGAACTGCTTAGTTTGGGGATTTTATTTTTTAAGTTATATAATTTATTTTCTTGCAAAGGAGAAACAAAAAAGATTGTTACACATCCTTCTGGCTTTTATGGTTTCTGATGAGAAATATGCAGTAATTTGAGTCACTTTTCCTTTGTGTGTCACATGATTGTGATGTGTCTGTGGACTTACTCAAGTCTATGTTGTGGTGCTTTGAACTTCTTGGATCTGTAAGTTACTGGTTTGTGGAAGCTGGAGAGTTTTCAGCCACTGTTTTTCTGTTATTTCTTTTGTACTATACCTCCTCTCCTTCTGGGACTCAGGTGACCTGAATATTAGACCTTTTGGTACTTTTCCAGTTTCCTGAGGCTGTTTATGCTTCCTTCAGTCTTTGTATATCTTTCAGATTGGATACATTCTATTTACTCATCTTCAAATTCACCAACTCTTTACCATCTCTGTTGCTACTGAATCCATCTAATGACTTTTTAAAACTTTCTGTGATTGTAGTTTTCAGTTCTACAATCTCTGTTGTTCATATTTTGTATTTCTTGCTGAGACTTGGGTCTTTCCAGTCACTCCAGGTGTGTTTACTCTGCTTCTTGGGGTACAGTTATAATGGCTATTTCCAGCCTTTGGTAATTCCATCATTTGTGTTTTCCTGCTGCTGGAATGTTGTTTGTCTTTTCTTCTCACAAATTGAGAATTTCCCTAATGATTCGTGTGCTAAGTAATTTAGGGTTGTACCTGAACATCTTGAATGTTATGAGATGCTGTGTCTTGTGTAAACCCTAAGGGGGTTGTCTTGTTTTGGCCTGGTTAGGTTCAGGTGGAAATTTCCAACCCAGTTTTGTGGGCCGTGGTTTGGTGTCAGTTCAGTTATCGAAGCCTTTGCAGTGATATTCAGATCGTTCCCTGTGTTCGCCACCCAGTGGCTAAGTCCCATAGGTCATACCTTGTGCCAAAATGGAAAAGCTTCTGGGAGTTGACCTGTGACTTTTTGCCTGATTGGTACAGTGAAGTTAGTAGGACTCCGAAAAGTCTAATCTCTCCCTTTTGGAGGAGCAAGGGTCGGAACCATTAGTAAGAAAGTCAAACCTTCAGGATCAGTCCTACAACAAAATTGCTTAGGGCCATCAGAATGCAAGTGAAACTCCTCATTTAAGGAGGACGTGCAGGAGAAACAAATCAGCCCAGCCAGCCATCACAGGTGTTGTGTGGCAAATGGCGAGTAGGCAAGCAAAGGTGGAAGCAGTGGATTGCAGACCAGGTAAGAAATGATGACAGTTGGAGCCAGGTGGCATAGAGATGAACAAAGTAGGGGTACTGGGAGTGTATTCGGAGAGAGAGAAGCATCAAGGTCATCACCATGATTGAGTAAGGGTTTTTCCCTAAAAAAGCAGGGGTGGATGAGAGTGTGCTGTTGTCATTCATTACATTCAGCATGCAGAAAGGCATCAGATAAAAGTTTTCATTCCTGTGAAATGAACAGAAATTTCCTTATCATGATAAAGAGCCTTTATCAGAAAACAGCAGTAACATCTCAACACAGTTGGGAAGAAGATGAATATGACTACTATTTGTATTGTTACTCAAAATTATTCTGGGATTACAAATACATGAAGGCAAGAGATAAAATTATTATTTGTAGATGTTAAAATATAGAGAAATCCAACAATCAAATGGAGAAAATGGGAACTAATAAGAATGGAAGGTAAAAATGCAAAAATCAATTTGCCTTCATAATATTAGCAATAATCTGCTAGGAAATGCAGTGGAAAAAACATTTCAGAAGCAACAGCAACAACAAAATAGAAAATATGAATAAACTTAACAATAAATATAAATATAGTCATGCATCCCCATAAATATAGTTATGACAGGGATATGTTTTGAGAAATGTGTCGTTAGGCAATATCATTGTGTGTACATCACAGAGTGTACTTACACAAACCTAGATGACATAGGCCACTACACACTTAAGCTATATAGGGTAGCCTATTGCTCCTAGCTACAAACCCTTGCAGAATGTTACTGTACTCAGTGGTGTAGGTACTTGTAACACAAATCACTAGATGATAGGAATTTTTCAGCTTCCTTGGGTGCAGCACACCAACATGGCACATGTATACATATGTAACAAACCTGCACGTTGTGCAAATGTACCCTAGAACTTAAAAGTATAATTTTTTTAAAAAAAAGAGTTTTTCAGCTTCTTTATAATCTTGTGGGACCACCATCATATATGCAGTCCATTGTTGACCAAAATGTCATTAGGCAACACATGACTATAGATGTTATTTATAAGCATACGCTATAAAATTTTCTCCAAGACCACAAAAAAGAGTTATTTAAATGAAGATTCATACCACACTTTGGAATGAGAAGAATCAACATTGTGAAGTTATTCTCTTCAAATTTATCTATTAATCTAATATAATTGTAAGCAAATCCACTGGGGTTACTTTGGGGGAATTTGGCATTCATTCCAATGTTTATCTGATAGCATAGATGTGTAATCATAGTTTATGTCACTATTTGCCCTTCTTAAATCTAGACATGATTAAAAGAAATGATGGGACAGAAATTTTGGATACCCAGGCTCTGTGAAAGGATCAGCTTGCTTCTCTTTCTTCCCCACACAAAATCAACATGATGGGATATTTAGGAATATTTCATACGGGTTTCAATTTCTGGGATGAATTTCTTCATATACCTGCATAGGGATGGACTCAAGCCGCTCACCCCTATCCCAGAGTTTCCTGTAGGGTCTAGACAGAGGGTTTTGCCTGCAGTTATTCTATAATGGCTCTTAGCAGAAATGGTTGGCAGTGATGACATCCAGTTACAACTCATTTGAAGTAGGTTTAATGAATGGGTTTCTCTGTTTTTGTTTGTTTTATTTTATTATTTATTTGCTAAATTTGTTTCATTTATTGTAGTAGTAGCTAGCTGGTATAATTTTTAGATAAAAATTTACCAAAAGAACTTTGTAAGTGTCACATGTTACATTTGTTGCAATAACGTGAAATGCATCTTTCTGAGAAGCTTGTGCTTGTGCAGAGATCTTGAAGTGGCTTACTTCATTACAATTTAGTCATCATTTGCTTTTTTCATTTTTTTTTCCTAAGGGGAAGAGGGAATAATTAAATGTAAGGTACACCTCATGAGGGTTTCAGGGAATTTGACCAGTGGACTTCAAGAACACATATCAGGAACATTTTAAAAATGAAGATTATAATGTGGGAGATAGTGGAAAGAATGGGGGTGCATTTGGATCAGATGAGATTGGCTGTGAGTTGACATTTTGTGAAGCTGAGGGAGGGTATGTGGAAGTTCATTATACTGTTCTACTTTTGTATATGTTTCAGTGCTCTCTAATAAAAAGTTTTTAAAATAAAAGAATAAAGATTAGCAAAGAAAGCAATGAGAAAATGAGACAGTCGCAGAACAAATAAGGTTAATGGAGAGATCTGATATCACTAATCTAAATCTATTCTCAAAATTAAATATAAGGCTAGAAGATAGTTATTGAATCTTAGGAAAAGACTTAAATGTTTAATTTTCATTTTTTAGTAAGGATGGGGATGATAAGAAGAGACCTGTGATCATTCATCGAGCCATTTTGGGATCAGTGGAAAGAATGATAGCCATTCTTTCAGAAAACTATGGCGGAAAATGGTAAGTGATATGGAAAAGAAAAACTATATGTCTATTATTCTTTTTAATTTTTATCAATTTCCTTATTTTTCCTTTTTAAAAATATTTCTATTCTTAAAAAATCATGTGTAAAAGATAAAAGTAGTAACAAAAGAAAGGGCCTTTCCTGCCTTATAATTGGCAAGTGTCCAAACAGCAAATAAAGAAGTCTTATTCCATTTGCCAGATCAGAAAATAAAAACTAAGGTAGAGTGGCATAAAACCGTACCATTTACCTTTTGGGGGACTCGGTATAATTAAAGTTATCTTTTTACCTATTTCAAGCCCTTCAGAGATCTAGTTGCTGTCCTGAAAACATGTGACCCACACTCCTAGGTACCACCTCTTGCCCTCCAGCCATCCTTCCTTCAACCCATATTGTTTGCCTTTGGGGTTCCCTACAGCCACTGAGGAGGAAAACATGTAAACCTGATTCATAAATGGCACAAACTCAAAGAAGATGGCTCAGCAGCACAGCCCATTTAGGATGACAGTGGGGAAGGGAAGTGTCCTAAAGTGCAGAATTTTGAGTGGTGCATCTTGTGGTCCTTTTTGCCCGGAAGGAAGAGTGGCTGGAGATATGGAGTTAAATGTATGCATGGGCTTTAGTTACTGCTTTGGCCACAGGGTCAAAGATTTAGAACTAACTAGATTGAAAAATAAATTACATAGATTTGGGAAGCACAAATGTGGATGATCACTCAGAATGGGCCAACAGAGGTGGTACTGCCACCAAAAGGCCCCCGCCATTGAGGAACTTTTCAGTGTTCCAATACAAGAGGACCCATTCTGTTACAATCCGCTTCCCTTTTCCCCTAGTTGTTGCTCAGTGGCTCATGGGCAAAGTGGCCGCTGGTGGATATGCATGGGCTCAAAAACATGGACTTTGCCTCACTAAGTTCCATCTGGCTACATCCCTTCTGAGAATTCAGGTTGCCATCAGTAGTGATTAATTATGATCCCCCAGGATGGTACCATAACCTGGAGGAACAGCCAGTGGTTTTGTAGCAGGTTGATTACATTGGATCCCTTTCATCATGTAAGGACCAATGCCTCGTTCTCACTGAAGAGAGACCCACTGTGGATTTTGCTTTGCTCTTCTTTGCTGCCATGCTTCTGCCAGTGGCACCAAATACGTACTTATGTGCCGCCAGGAACACAACAGTGCTTCTGACTATGAAAGAGATTTTATAGCAAATAAGTAAAGCATTGCACTGACATTATGGGATTCACTATCACCATGCATTCAGAAGCAAGTGGCTTTACTAGCAGTTATGGCACCAGCTGGCAGACAACATCTTGTGATGATGTGTCCTAGTATGTGGAAATGCTGCAAACCAGCAACCACCTGTGAAATTTCTACCTCCCATTCCAGTTTTAGAAATTGGCTAAGCATCTGCTCATGCAGTTTAGCTCTCTCTTCAGAAACTACTGCCCCCACTGCTACTGTTGCTGGGCACAGTCCCTGTGCCCCACTGTGGACACTGGGCACCGGATGATACTGCTAGGGTCACTGCAACCAGTTCCTCCAAAAGCTCCATGTCTCTGCATCACCCTTCCCTGCCAGAATGGATTCCATGTGGCGCCTCCTTCTCCACTCTGTCTTAAGTCAGAGTGCCATGTTTACACATCAGCAGAACCTAGATCACGCCCATGCATACCACCATTCATGTCCAGCGAGGCTGGGGAAGCAAATTTTTGAGCAGGAAACATAAGGTGGAGAGTTTCCCAAACAAAGTGTCTTCCAAAAGTCCTGGGTAGCTAGAGAGTCTGTGTATATTCCTGATATTTTGTGATCATAGAGAAATACGCTTAGGTATCATGGAGTTTCTAAGCTGTTGAAGTTACAGTTAAGCCAAAAGTATGGGTATGAATATGTATGCCACCTGAGTATGAGTTAACATGCTTATATTTCTTTCCAGTTGGTTTTAAATAGTTTACCATAGGTGCGAGATAATGGTGTTTTGCATTAGAATGGTTGCAGTGAAAGTGGTTTAAAGAAAAGAGAGAGACTAGTGAAATAGGAGATGGAGAGGGAGACAGGAGGTGGTTGGGGCCAGTGCACTGAGCATGCCTTCCTTTGTCACAGAGACTGAGGTATACTCCCTGCACTTCATATATCCAGACTTCAGACAGCAGTCAGGCTTGTGGGGAAATCTCCCCGGAGCCAAAAGTGAAGATGGCTAAAATGTGGGTCCTTCAGGGGAGGAGGGCTGGAATGGGATAAGGACAGAGCTCAAAAGGAAACATGTACTTTCCGTTTTATGCCCTGTATTTCTGTGTTCTACCACTTATCACGTTTTGTGTTTGTAATTCGAGAATAAATATATAAATATGCACATTCATAAAATGCTATCTGAAATAGTCCTCCTTGCATGCCCTTTCACCTTCAGACTAAATACTCACTATGACAGGGAAAAGGGAAACATGTCCCACAGCGGACATTGCTTATACCTACCCTGCCATCTTTTTAGGAAAATTATATTTTGAAATAATTGTAAGTTCACATGTTGTTGTAAGTTATTTAGAGGCCGGATGTGGTGGCTCACGCCTGTAATCCCAACACTTTGGGAGGCCGAGGTGGGTGGATCACCTGAGGTCAGGAATTCAAGACCAGCCTGGCCAACATGGTGAAACCCCGTCTGTACTGAAAATACAAAAATTAGCTGGCTGTGGTGGTGATGGCTGTAATCCCAGCTACTCAGGAGGCTGAGCCAGGAGAATCACTTGAACTCGGGAGGCGGAGGTTGCAGTGAGCCGAGATCGCACCACTGCACTCTAGCCGGGGTGAGCAAGACTCCATCTCAAAAAAAAAATAAAAAAGAAGTTATACAGAGAAGTCCAACACACTCTTTACCCAGTTTTCCCCAATGGTAACATCTTGCAAAACTAGATACAGTATCACAACCAAGAACTAGACATTGAGACTATCCACCAACCTTGTTCAGATTTCTGCAGCCTCACATGCACTCGTTTGTGTGAATGTGTATTTAGCTGTGTCACATGGACAGATGGTGTAAGACCACCAGTCAAGGCACAGGACAGTTCCATCACTTGTAAGGCTCCCTCCTGCTGCCCTTTTTTCCCCACACTCAAACCATCCCACCCCTGTCCTCTTATCTGACAACCATGAACTTGTTCTCTAGCTCCATCATTTTGTCATGTAAAGAATATTACATAAATGGATTTATACAGTACACAAACTTTTGAAGTAGGCTTTTTTTTTTTTTTTTCACTCAGTGGAATTCCCTTAAGAGCCATCCGGGTTGTTTTGTTTTGAGATAAATTAGTTGGTTCCTTTTTTTTGGCTGATGGTGTGGATGCACCACAGTTTGACCATTCACCTGCTAAAGGACGTTTGGGGTGTGTGTTTCCCGTTTGGGGCTATTATAAGTAAAGCTGCTATGGATGTTAGTGTGCAGTATTGTGGGTGAACATGCGCTTCCATTTCTCCGGGACAAATGCCAGGAGTGCAATTGCTGGGGCACACAGTAAGTGCATGCTCAGCCCTTTGGGCTGTCTGCCAGCTCATTCTACCTACACTTGTGCTATCAAAATTCCAAAATTCTCCTTTTGTTTACTTTGCTGCCTTCAAACTTTAATATAATTTGGTTTTCTTCCATGCTGCTCTACTGAAACTGCCCTCTTGTGAAGTCTTTAAAAGAATCTTTGGTTGTTTGAAAATCATGTAATAAGTAGCCATTATTACACTTTGAAAATACATATTTTATATGTTTTTCAGGCCTTTCTGGCTATCTCCTCATCAGGTGATGGTCATCCCTGTGGGGCCAGCTTGTGAAAAATATGCACTTCAGGTAAAATCAGAGATGTTTAAAGTACATAATAATCTTGCATGTATTCTGTGTAGGTCATCGATTTGGAATGTCCTTCATGGTTTAAAATATTGCAGAACTGACACATTAACTTAAACCATGTTTTCAGCAGTTGGGAGTAACACATGAATCATGTCTCTGCAGCTGTATCAGAACTATTTCATTTCTTAATGTTTTTTGAGAAATTAGTATTTTAAAACATACCATAATTATTCATTTCTACATGGCTCTATTAGGGAAGAATATTATCTGTTGCTGTGTCACAAGTGACCCCAAAACTTAGCAGCTTTAAACAACAAACATTGATTATCTCACAGTTCTTATGAGTCAGGGTCTGGGAGCAGCTCAGCTGGTGGATTCTGGCGCAGAGCGTCTCCTGTGGCTGCAGTCAGGCCGTCGGCCACGGCTGCAGGCCTTGGGGCGCTCTCACAGTTGGTGGATGCAGCTCCTCACCACCTGGGTGCTTCACAGGTTGCCTGAATGTCCTCACTGCATGCTGGCTGGTTTCCCCCAGGGCAAGTGATCTGAGAGAGATGGGAGCTGCAGGCTTTTATAAACTAGTCTCAGAAATGATGGGCCAACACTTCCATCGTCTTTATGGTCACGTAGACCTGCTCTGATATAGTGAGCAGGGAACTATACAAGGGTGTGAATACCAAGAGTGGGGAACAACGGGGGTCTTCTTGGAGGCTAGGTGCCATAATGTAACAGTAAAGGTGTTTCATTTTCTTCTAGGTATCCAGTGAATTTTTTGAAGAAGGATTTATGGCTGACGTTGACTTAGATCACAATTGTACACTAAATAAGAAAATACGAAATGCACAGCTGGCTCAGTATAATTTTATTTTGGGTAATTTAAGTTTGTATATATTTTTCCAAATGCTTTTTTTTTTCACTTCAATTCCAAAAGACCAAATAAGAAATATGGTTCAACTACTTGATTATCATGATTTGTCTATTTAATACTTATACAAAAGAAGAGTCCATAGCGTGCCTAGCTTAGCTGTTCCTAGGTACTGCTTGTTGTGTGCTGGAAGAAGAGTTGGAAAGTTTCACCTGAATCCCCTGGGATAGTTTTACTAGCAGTAGTTAATATTGCAAGCCAACAGTGAAAACAACTGTGAAAATGATCCCATCAGTAGAATTAGATACTTTATATTTCAGCCTCACAGGCCTGTAATATTTTCCCTCACTTTTCTGGCTTATTAGGAAACTTTGGGATTAAACTAACAGAAAGAAAAGATCCCAAATTTAAAATGATCCAAAGGAAAAGATATAGATGAAAAGTAAAATGTCCTTTTAGCACGTGACTAATTAGATGCAGAATCTAAAATTTAGGCTTTAAAAATGATTCCAAAATTAAGAGAAACTAACACTGATATATTTGCAGGCATAGTATTGCTATTTCCTGTAATTTGAGAGTCTAGAAGGCAAAATAAATATGCATAGCATTATTCTATTGACAGTGTTTCATTGATAATATTTGACATCATAGTAGGTATTGTGGTGTTTCAATCAGGCCTCTTATGGTGGCAGAAATCTCAACTTGGTTTAGACAAAGACAGCATTTGTTGGAAGGGTCTTGGAGTATCCCATGGCATGAAAGGTAGAATAGCCAAACCACTAGAAGAGCAATCAGGAGCTCAACCCTCACCAGGACTATTTCTCCCCATTTCTGGTTCCTGTCTTGCTCTGGTTCTTTATGCTTCTCTTGAGTATCTACTTTATTCCACTTATCTGCAGACCGGTTTCTTCCTTCTGTATGGCAAGAAGCATGGCTGTAGGTTCCTGCACCATCTCACAGTATGGGTCACTAGAGAGAACAAACTTTTTACCCACATTCCAGAAAGTTCTGGCTGGCTCGCATGGGTCTGGTGTCCACCCCTTGGCTCATCAGGTATGCCAGGTGGAGTCAGTGTGAGTCTGTAAGAGCTGCCCGCTCTCATTTGCACCCTAGGACCACAGAGCTGTTCTCTCAAGTGGACAATAGAGAGATGGGATCAGAAGCCATTCCTTCCCTCAAGAAACTTAACTATCAGAGGATGAACCTAGTGCTCATTAGATGATATTTAATAGTAATGAAGAAAAACTTGATAAAAACATGTCATGGGACTGCTGACTTAATGTTTGGTAAATTGCTGATTTAAAATACATTTCTTTACCTTTCTTTTCTGCAGTGGTTGGAGAAAAGGAAAAGGTAAATAATGCTGTAAACGTGCGAACAAGAGACAACAAAATTCATGGAGAGATTTTAGTAACTTCTGCCATTGATAAACTGAAGAATCTCAAGAAGACACGGACACTCAATGCTGAGGAGTACTTTTGAAGTCCTTCCCTGATATTTGCTTCTGTGTAACTTTGTTTTGACCCTTAAAAATTTATTTTTCTTAACATGTTAGTACTTCTAAGACTTTGGAGCCACTGATGGGGGTCCACTCACGGCCTCAGCTGAGAAAGGAGACAATGAATGTGTAGCTGACATGTACAAAAAAGTTTAATTCACTAATGTCCACGGGGGACATTTAGAGGGCACATGGGAAGTTTTCCAGCAATCAATGCCTTGAGAAACTTAAATGGGGAAATATTCATTGAAAAAGTGAAACAGAACACTAGGAAATGATTAAGAAATGTTAGGGCTAAGATTTGTGATTTTCAAAAGATGGGCTGCAAATAAAAGTCTGCAGAGTGGTTTTTTTTTTAATGTGAGGGAAAATCTTATTTTCTAATATGTCTCAGGTATTTTTATGACTTTTACTAAAATTCACACTGAAACTTTATCTTCAAAATTGGAATCATTACTTAATTTTAACCAACAACCACAAAAGCAGCAGCTACTACTAAATATTGGATTACTGACAAAGGAATTCAGTTTTGTGGAATCTGGTGTTTGCACTATAGGTTAAGAGTTGCCATTTAAATGTTTCTTATTCATAATTAGGTTTTGTTCAGCTTTAGAAAAAAATAAGTTCCTGAATGAATTGCATCAGTGTTTCCAGTGTCTCAGCTGTGGGCTTCTACCACGATTAAGTGTTCACCTAGAGTTGCCACCTTTTTGATGGGATGACATTCCATGGACTTACACACTGAAATGGATCTCAGATTTGAGAGAGGAATGCTCTACGTGCTCAGAACTGAATTAAAATGGTATTATGTCAACAGAGAATTCAGCTACCAAACAAGGATTATTTTGCGATATGCTGTGAAATTCAAAAGAAATGTAAGAAATTATCTCTTTTCAATATACTGATCATTTAGCTTCCTGAGGGATGTGAACAGTGAAACAGTTGGCAAACAAAACAATATATATCAGACTTGTGTAGTAGTATAAGGTGCAGATTGTGTGATACGACTTTTATTTATTTATTTTTTTTTGAGACGGAGTCTCACTCTGTCGCCCAGGCTGGAGTGCAGTGGCGTGATCTCGGCTCACTACAACCTCCCCCTCCCGGGTTTAGGCGATTCTCCTGCCTCAGCTTCCCGAGTAGCTGGGACCACAGGCGCGTGCCCCGACTCCTGGCTAATTTTTTGTATTTTTAGTAGAGACGGGGTTTCACCGTGTTAGCCAGGATGGTCTCCATTTCCTAACCTCGTGATCCGCCCGCCTCGACCTCCCAAAGTGCTGGAATTACAGGCGTGAGCCACCGCGCCCGGCGGTGATACGATTTTTAAAGCTAACATTCAGGGCTTATATGCAGGCACTTTTCCATGTATTTCTAAAAAAATCATTCAGCAAACATGCACGTGAGGGGGTGGTAGTCAGAAGACCCCGGAATGAATGATCCCGCAGCACGTGGGTGGGAGGAGCGCACATGTCACCAGCAGGGTTTCCTCCAGCTGTGCTGTGACAGCAACTGGCAAGGGTCTCCGCAAGCTGGGGCCTGAGCGCGGCTCCCCAGACGGCCGCGACCTTCCCCTCGCTTCCCAGCGCCTCGGGCCACCCTGCTTCTCCAGGTCTGAGAGGAACTTTCTGGAAGTGCTGCGTGTCTTCAAAAGGCTGGCCAGAAGTGAAAGCCGCGGCAGGCCTGAGCGCCGGCCCCAAGGGAGGGGTCCCTCCGGCCCTCGCCGTCCCGGGGCCGCTTCCCCGACTGTAAATAAGTGTCTTCAGGATGAAATGCCACGCGATACTGTCCTCAGAACCTTCGCACAAGGCGCAGCACACAACATCCGACCACGCACGGGACGGCCAGTCTCCCACATTTGCCCGCCTCTGCTCATGGTTGCTTCGGGCGTGCATTTCGGTCCACGGATGACCTTTAACAGGTCTCCTTCAGTGAAGGAGGGGTGAGGGCCTCGTCCAAGGGCGTGAGGGGCGCGTGGAAATGGAACAACCTCCCCGGCTCCCATCCTCCTCGGGGACCTCCCAGAGGGCTGAACCCGAAGAAAACCCGCGACCCGCGCGGGGACAGCGAAAGCGCAAACGCCAGCCGCCCGGCGCCGCAGCGCGCCTGCGTCCAGTTCACGCCGCAGCCCCCAGGCGCGCCCGCCCCGACCCGCCCCGCCCGCCTCACGCGCGAGCCCGCCCCGCCCCGCCCCGCCCCGCCCCGCCCCGCCCCGCCCGCCTCACGCGCGAGCCCGCCCCGCCCCCCCCGCCCCGCCCCGCCCCGCCCGCCTAACGCGCGAGCCCGCCCCGCCCCCCCCGCCCCGCCCCGCCCGCCTCACGCGCGAGCCCGCCCCGCCCCGCCCCGCCCGCCTCACGCGCGCGCCCGCCCCCGGCCCGGAAGTGCGCAGGCGCTGGCAAGATGGCGGGAGGGGTGCGCCCGCTGCGGGGCCTCCGCGCCTTGTGTCGCGTGCTGCTCTTCCTGTCGCAATTCTGCCTTCTGTCGGGCGGTGGTGAGTCAAAGGCTGGGTTCAGCGCCGGGTGGGGCTGAGTGGCAGCAGGGCCCCGGGAGCTGCGAGGAGGCCGGGCCCACGGGCAGAGGCTGACGCGGGGAGGAGGCCGAGTGCCGGGCTCCGGGCGGCAAGTCGCTGCATCTGGAGTCTGGCGCCCTGGCCGCCCGGCCCGAGGCCGCCCTTCCGCTCCGGCGACACCGAGCCGCCCATGGGGCTGCGCAGCCCTGGAACGGAGATGGAGCGCTTGGGGGCTGGGCCGCGGAGGCGGAACTGGAGCGCGATGTCATCCTTCGGTCCCTCGTTGCCGGCTGACCTGAACTGCTGTCTCCCTCTTGACGTTTCGTCCCTGAGCTTTGTGTTTTCTGGCTGCCACGCCGTGAGGTTTTCCTGAGCAGCTTATTGGCCTGGTGCAGACCCGCCGTGTTAACCACACAAAACAAGGTTTTCTTGTCCCGGGATAACATGTTTCTCTAATTGTACGATCCTTAAATTCAGAGCAATCGCAGGCGCTGGCTCAGTCAATAAAGGATCCGGGCCCAACACGCACATTCACAGTAGTTCCCAGGGCAGCAGGTACTAGACGTTTTCTATTCTGGTAAATATATGTATTTATCTCTAGTAGTTTCTCTTTGTTTTTGATAAAAATTTCCTTTAGTATACGAAGTCACTTTCCATTTTTGAGTATTTTATTGTATTTTAGATTATGTGAATTAAGGGCAGATACACAGCCATTTTCAGTAGATAGTCTTGATATTTGGATACCTTTTGACGTTTCTGCCTCATCTCTTTTTCCAAACCCACGCTCGTTTGCCTCCTTATTTCTATTATTTTTCCACTTCATCCATCAAAATAACCTTCAGTCAGTGCTTCTTCCCTTCAGCAAATTTCCTCTACTTCTAAAACCCTGTTCCTGATGTTGGATATTAAAGGCTCCCTCAGGACTGTGGAAATGGAAGGATTACAGCGGGACTGATGGAGACTTGGAATCTAGATCTGGTTTTGCTACTGGGATCTTGAACAAATTATTTATCCTCTTTGGACCTTCGTCCCCATCTTTAAAGCGGTGGGGTTGGTCTGACGGCCTGAAGTCATTTCTGCTTTGTGATTCTAAGTGTCCACCTTCCAGACGCAAAGTCATGGGATCAAAAAGAGTATTTTTTAGAATTGTTCACTTAATACAGTGAGTAAAGTAGGACCAGTTTTAAACAAGCATTAGTGTGTTTTGCTAGGTGGAGGCTTTGACTCTGATTTCATCACTTTAAAGTGACATTACTTCAGTGAATTGAAACTGGCAGAGGTATTTTACGGTTTCTTATTTGGATGTAAAAAACAGCAGTGCACTTGAATTTTAAACTCAGATTACTTTTTAGAGAAAGCACAAGGGTTCTTAACTCTTGCAGGCTTTTGAAAGCCCTCCTTTTCAGGAATACTTGCAATTTTGATCCTTTCAGTTGGTAAAAATACATTGCACACTGATTAGGTTGGGTGGAAATAAGTAGCAGCTCACTGAAGATGTTATTAAAATAGAGAACTATTTTGAACTTTGATAGCATAAAACTGTAAATATTATATCAGCAAATGTGGCTTATCGAAGTACCAGTGTGAAATAATGACATTTTCAAGTTGATGCCCTGAGGATGTTAGTGGCTTCGTTTCTGAATTAGTGAATTCAGATGAAAAGAACACTGGATTGGAAATGGAGAGATTTGGGTTCTAGTTCCAGTTTTGCCACAGACTTCCTCTGTGATTTTGCAAAACCCTCCTGTAAGTTTTAGTTTTTCAACTTACAAAATGATAGTCTTTTTTTTTTAAAGCCCTTAATGTATACCCAGAATTTTCTATACATTTGTATATGAGCACCTTTAGTTTTCATGGCCACTTGTGAGGCAGGAATGAAGTAATGTTTTACAAGTGTGGTGCTCACCAGGTCACACAGCTGGCCGTTGGCAGAATTCTGCTTTAATTCCAGGTGTCTCTGACTCCAATCCCATGCTTCTTCCCTTCAGCTCAGTGTCTACTTGCTAATGATCATGTCTCTTAGCCTTAGAAGATTGTTCTCTGTTATTCGAATCAGTATTATAGGAGAATAAGCTTCTCTCTTGCCTCTCACAGAAAGTACTGAAATCCCACCTTATGTGATGAAGTGTCCAAGCAATGGCTTGTGTAGCAGACTTCCTGCAGACTGTATAGACTGCACAACCAATTTCTCCTGTATCTATGGGAAGCCTGTCACTTTTGACTGTGCAGTGAAACCATCTGTTACCTGTGTTGTAAGTACTGCAGCTTACTTATTCTAAATAAATTCATTGTAAACTTTAAGTTAGAAGAACAATTCAGACTTGACTATTGGGAAGAAATTCTGAATAATTTTTGTATTCTTTTTTGATTGCCTTGTTGAATATGTAAGTAGAAGTAAATTTAAAAACCCATAGACCTTTCCATATTAGCTCACTACTGTTTTAGTTATAATGATAACTGTCAAGCCAGTTGATGTCTGCTGCAAATGCGCTTGACAGAAGTGTTGCTTTGTGGGACTTGAGAAGATCTCAGTCTAGTAGCATATCTGAAGCAAGTCTAATTCGTTCAGATGGATTCTATGTTGTCAATGGTGACAGCTAGTGTACAGAGGAGGTGGCAGTATCTTTCTGCCGTAGATGAGCTTTTGAAGGGCCAGTGCTCATCTGTGGTGAGAAGATGGATTCAGTAAATGCTGGAATGCCTGGTAGCTCTAGAACAAAATTAATTGGAACGCCTGTCTTATCCAGAGTATATTCCAGATAGTCCAAGATGTAATGTGAAAAATGAAACCCTGAAGTACCACAGAAAACACGAGAGAGTTGTTGTTATAATCCCAAAATGGAGAATATTTTTCTAAGTATGAAATAAAGTTTAGAAGCCATAAAATAAAGAATTGATACATTTGACTACTAAAAATTGGAGATTTCTGCATGACCTAAAAATAAAAAAGCATAAAGGCAAAAGACATGGCAAACTAGGAAAAAGTATTTCTGGCATATGTGACAAATAATACACTAATATCAATAATATATAAACACTTCCCAAAAACCCACACGGAAAAGATGACAGTCTTGTAGAAAAACAGTGTTAGGACATGAGCAGATGGTTCATAGGAAAGGAAATACAAATAGGTTTATAGTACGAAAAACGTATAAGTTTTCTCATAATGAAATACAAACTAATACATTTTTAACCCTCAGATTGGCAATTTTTTTTAATTTGATTGAGTTTGTGAGAGTATAAGGGTCAGATACTCATATCTTATTAATAGGTAATCAAATTGATCAACCTCTTGTAGGCGATTTGCCAATTCTGTTAAACTTATACATGCACACAATCATTGACCTCGCAGTTCTGCATCTAGGAATCTAGGAATTTATGTTATAGATATCATTATACATGGATGCAGATAAGTATGCTTATTTTTTAGCTGCATTGCTCATTAAAGCAAAAGATTCAAAAGAAGTGAAATGTCTTAAGAACTGCTTAATTTATGGTACACATGTAATAGAAATAAACACATTGTAGCCATTAAAAAGAACTAGGCAGCTCCAGAGATAATGTACTGATATATGTACAAAATTAAAGTATTGGGGAACGTCAAATGTAGATGACATAAATGTGCCTGTGTGTAGAATAAGCTCTCTCTGGAAGTACAGATGGTACTTGGCCTGGGGAGGGCAGTGGCTCCCGGAGGCCGGGCCAGACGAGGCTGGCTCACTTCACTCTCCTGTTGTGTCTTGAAATGTGTACCATGTGCATGTGTCACCTACTTTTTAAAAAACCATTAAAGTGTGTTTTAAGCACATCACTGAAAATAGGCAGATGTAAACGTATTTTTTTGCAGATCCAACTGTTTGCCTAAATCAAGTGATGCCTTACCCATATTTGAATGTTTTCCATAAAAAGTGGTTTTTGCATTGATAAGAAAATTAATAGTACTTGCTTCATCGGCACATATGCCAAAGTTGGAACCACACAGAGAAAATTAGAACGTCTCTTGTGGAAAAATGACATGCAAATTTGTGAAATGTTAAAAAAAATAACAAATATGGGCCAGGCATGGTGGCCCATGCCTGTAATCCCAGCACTTGGCAGGCCGAGGCAGGTGAATCACCTGAGGTCAGGAGGTTGAGACCAGCCTGGCCAACATGGTGAAACCCCATCTCTACTAAAAATACAAAAATTAGCTGGGCGTGGTGGTGCGCGTCTCTAAGCCCAGCTACTCAGAAGGCTGAGGCAGGAGGAGAATCGCTTGAACCTGGGAGGCAGAGGTTGAAGTGAGCCGAGATTGCACCACCGCACTCCGGCCTGGGCAACAGAGCGAGACTCCATCTCAAAAAAAGAAAAAATAATAATGTGTGTGTATGTGTACATATATATATATATGATGCTTACAGAGATGATTGTGTGACCACATAAAAATGATTTTGAAAAATACGCACTGCAATGTAATGTCAGGTAGAGTAAAAAGACTACAAAGTGCTTTCAGTATAATTCCATTTTAGTAAATTTATAAATATACATGTAGAAGAAATGGAAAGAAGATTAAAAGTGGTTAGCTCTGAACACCTATAGGTTTTTGTCTATAATCTTCAAATATGTAACATACAAAGAACATTGTACTTTTGTAAGCAGCATACAAAATAATAGCTTTTGAAATTGAAATGAAAAAAATCTCTGGCCACCCATGAACACTCACTGAGCCTCCACACATCATGTGGTGCTTCTGAGTTGGGCTGCCTCTGGATTAAACATGCCACATGCCCTGGTGGTAGGAGCAGCTGTAACAACCCTGAGTTGCCAGGCTGTGCAAGGTAGGAGACGTTAGGGAAGGTGGCAACTTGGAAGCAAGGCGGTGTGTTAACTTACAGAAGCATCAGGCTGGAGTGCAGGGACCTGGATTCCACTCCTCACTTGAAGCCCAGTGACCTTCAACAAATGCATTCATCAGTTCCTTCCAGCCATCCGTGATTGTGACTTTCTAAAATAAATTTTCCTCTTTTCTGCATTATGAAAGTGTACGTTTACTATGAAAAATTTAGCTAAGCAAAAGTTGTAAAATAATTACATCACCCTGAAATAACCTTTGCTATTTTGATGTGAATTTATCTAGTTTTTTTCCCTTAAGTACTTATATTTGGGTGTGTAGTTTTATGATTTATGATATGATTATGGGGTCACATCATATACATTTGTTTTACATACATATTGTTTTGGTAACTTTTTCTGGCACTTCTCCTAGGTCCTAAATACAAGCTTTTAAGGAATTTTGTGCCATGTGACTGTGTAGTCTTACTGACATCTTAACAGACTACACCATTGTGATTGATGAGTTTTGTGTCATTTGCTACATAGGATCAAGACTTCAAATCCCAAAAGAACTTCATCATCAACATGACTTGCAGATTTTGCTGGCAGCTTCCTGAAACAGATTACGAGTGCACCAATTCCACCAGCTGCATGACGGTGTCCTGTCCGCGGCAGCGCTACCCTGCCAACTGCACAGTGCGGGACCACGTCCACTGCTTGGGTAGGTCAGAGTTCAAGGACATTTGTCAACAAAATGTTTTTCTCTAAGTTTATTGAAGGGACTTGAGCCAGAAATTTGACAGTCAAATTATTTAATTAGAAACATTATCCGCAGCTTTTTAGATGTGCCAAGCATCATCAGTAAACACAACATACTAAAGTAAAGCATCCAGAAAACTGCAATTCTCTTTTAAATGTACTCTTTGATAAAATAAGAAAAACATGTGAAGTATAAAGCGTAATACACAGTAATTGACCTTTACCCAAAATAACAATGAAAGCAGCACCAATACCATTGCGGCCGCCTGAGTGCCTGAGTGCTGCCTTCACCTGGTTGCTCTTCCTCCTCTTCCAAGGTAACCACCCTTTTGAATTTTTTCTTATTTCATTTCCTTTTAAATTTTTTCTATAGTTTTATTGTATATATGCAATAAATAATAGTACCATATAGTATTCAGTAGTGCATGTTTTAGAACTGGGTAAAATGATTCAGGCTGTATAGTACCATATAATATTCCATATGCGTTTTAGAACTGTGT